>NW_027469152.1:300000-556049 GCF_051020765.1 Lasioglossum baleicum | reverse complement strand
AAAACACGTGCGAGAGGATGCATCCCGCAGGCTAGTCGAGCAAAAACACGTGCGAGAGGATGCATCCCGCAGGCTAGTCGAGCAAAAACACGTGCGATTGGATGCATCCCGCAGGCTAGTCGAGTAAAAACACGTGCGAGAGGATGCATCCCGCAGGCTAGTCGAGCACAAACACGTGCGAGAGGATGCATCCCGTAGGCTAGTCGAGCAAAAACACGTGCGAGAGGATGCATCCCGCAGGCTAGTCGAGTAAAAACACGTGCGAAAGGATGCATCCCGCAGGCTAGTCGAGCACAAACACGTGCGAGGTTTTGTGGGATGCGCATGCGCAGGTTTTGTGGGATGCGCATGCGCAGGTTTTTTGGGATGCGCATGCGCAGGTTTTTTGGGATGCGCATGGCTAGTCGAGCAAAAACACGTGCGAGAGGATGCATCCCGCAGGCTAGTCGAGCAAAAACACGTGCGAGAGGATGCATCCCGCAGGCTAGTCGAGTAAAAACACGTGCGAGAGGATGCATCCCGCAGGCTAGTCGAGCAAAAACACGTGCGAGAGGATGCATCCCGCAGGCTAGTCGAGCAAAAACACGTGCGAGAGGATGCATCCCGCAGGCTAGTCGAGTAAAAACACGTGCGAGAGGATGCATCCTGCAGGCTAGTCGAGTAAAAACACGTGCGAGAGGATGCATCCCGCAGGCTAGTCGAGTAAAAACACGTGCGAGAGGATGCATCCCGCAGGCTAGTCGAGTAAAAACACGTGCGAGAGGATGCATCCCGCAGGCTAGTCGAGTAAAAACACGTGAGAGGTTTTGTGGGATGCGCATGCGCAGGATTTGTGGGATGCGCATGCGCAGGTTTTTTGGGATGCGCATGGCTAGTCGAGCAAAAACACGTGCGAGAGGATGCATCCCGCAGGGTAGTCGAGTAAAAACACGTGCGAGAGGATGCATCCCGCAGGCTAGTCGAGTAAAAACTCGTGCGAGAGGATGCATCCCGCAGGCTAGTCGAGTAAAAACACGTGCGAGAGGATGCATCCTGCAGGCTGGTCGAGTAAAAACACGTGCGAGAGGATGCATCCCGCAGGCTAGTCGAGTAAAAACACGTGCGAGAGGATGCATCCCGCAGGCTAGTCGAGCAAAAACACGTGCGAGAGGATGCATCCCGCAGGCTAGTCGAGCAAAAACACGTGCGAGAGGATGCATCCCGCAGGCTAGTCGAGTAAAAACACGTGCGAGAGGATGCATCCCGCAGGCTAGTCGAGCACAAACACGTGCGAGAGGATGCATCCCGCAGGCTAGTCGAGTAAAAACACGTGCGAGAGGATGCATCCCGCAGGCTAGTCGAGCAAAAACACGTGCGAGAGGATGCATCCCGCAGGCTAGTCGAGCAAAAACACGTGCGAAAGGATGCATCCCGCAGCCTAGTCGAGCACAAACACGTGCGAGGTTTTGTGGGATGCGCATGCGCAGGTTTTTTGGGATGCGCATGCGCAGGTTTTTTGGGATGCGCATGGCTTGTCGAGCAAAAACACGTGCGAGAGGATGCATCCCGCAGGCTAGTCGAGCAAAAACACGTGCGAGAGGATGCATCCCGCAGGCTAGTCGAGTAAAAACACGTGCGAGAGGATGCATCCTGCAGGCTAGTCGAGTAAAAACACGTGCGAGAGGATGCATCCCGCAGGCTAGTCGAGCAAAAACACGTGCGAGAGGATGCATCCCGCAGGCTAGTCGAGTAAAAACACGTGCGAGAGGATGCATCCCGCTGGCTAGTCGAGCAAAAACACGTGCGAGAGGATGCATCCCGCAGGCTAGTCGAGCAAAAACACGTGCGAGAGGATGCATCCCGCAGGCTAGTCGAGTAAAAACACGTGCGAGAGGATGCATCCCGCAGGCTAGTCGAGCACAAACACGTGCGAGAGGATGCATCCCGCAGGCTAGTCGAGCACAAACACGTGCGAGAGGATGCATCCCGCAGGCTAGTCGAGCACAAACACGTGCGAGAGGATGCATCCCGCAGGCTAGTCGAGCACAAACACGTGCGAGAGGATGCATCCCGCAGGCTAGTCGAGCAAAAACACGTGCGAGAGGATGCATCCCGCAGGCTAGTCGAGTAAAAACACGTGCGAAAGGATGCATCCCGCAGGCTAGTCGAGCAAAAACACGTGCGAGAGGATGCATCCCGCAGGCTAGTCGAGCAAAAACACGTGCGAGAGGATGCATCCCGCAGGCTAGTCGAGTAAAAACACGTGCGAGAGGATGCATCCCGCAGGCTAGTCGAGCACAAACACGTGCGAGAGGATGCATCCCGCAGGCTAGTCGAGCACAAACACGTGCGAGAGGATGCATCCCGCAGGCTAGTCGAGCAAAAACACGTGCGAGAGGATGCATCCCGCAGGCTAGTCGAGTAAAAACACGTGCGAGAGGATGCATCCCGCAGGCTAGTCGAGCACAAACACGTGCGAGAGGATGCATCCCGCAGGCTAGTCGAGCACAAACACGTGCGAGAGGATGCATCCCGCAGGCTAGTCGAGCACAAACACGTGCGAGAGGATGCATCCCGCAGGCTAGTCGAGCACAAACACGTGCGAGAGGATGCATCCCGCAGGCTAGTCGAGCAAAAACACGTGCGAGAGGATGCATCCCGCAGGCTAGTCGAGTAAAAACACGTGCGAAAGGATGCATCCCGCAGGCTAGTCGAGCAAAAACACGTGCGAGAGGATGCATCCCGCAGGCTAGTCGAGCAAAAACACGTGCGAGAGGATGCATCCCGCAGGCTAGTCGAGTAAAAACACGTGCGAGAGGATGCATCCCGCAGGCTAGTCGAGCACAAACACGTGCGAGAGGATGCATCCCGCAGGCTAGTCGAGCACAAACACGTGCGAGAGGATGCATCCCGCAGGCTAGTCGAGCAAAAACACGTGCGAGAGGATGCATCCCGCAGGCTAGTCGAGTAAAAACACGTGCGAAAGGATGCATCCCGCAGGCTAGTCGAGCACAAACACGTGCGAGGTTTTGTGGGATGCGCATGCGCAGGTTTTGTGGGATGCGCATGCGCAGGTTTTTTGGGATGCGCATGGCTAGCCGAGCAAAAACACGTGCGAGAAGTTGCATCCCGCAGGGTAGTCGAGTAAAAACACGTGCGAGAGGATGCATCCCGCAGGCTAGTCGAGTAAAAACACGTGCGAGAGGATGCATCCCGCAGGCTAGTCGAGCAAAAACACGTGCGAGAGGATGCATCCCGCAGGCTAGTCGAGCAAAAACACGTGCGATTGGATGCATCCCGCAGGCTAGTCGAGTAAAAACACGTGCGAGAGGATGCATCCCGCAGGCTAGTCGAGCACAAACACGTGCGAGAGGATGCATCCCGTAGGCTAGTCGAGCAAAAACACGTGCGAGAGGATGCATCCCGCAGGCTAGTCGAGTAAAAACACGTGCGAAAGGATGCATCCCGCAGGCTAGTCGAGCACAAACACGTGCGAGGTTTTGTGGGATGCGCATGCGCAGGTTTTGTGGGATGCGCATGCGCAGGTTTTTTGGGATGCGCATGCGCAGGTTTTTTGGGATGCGCATGGCTAGTCGAGCAAAAACACGTGCGAGAGGATGCATCCCGCAGGCTAGTCGAGCAAAAACACGTGCGAGAGGATGCATCCCGCAGGCTAGTCGAGTAAAAACACGTGCGAGAGGATGCATCCCGCAGGCTAGTCGAGCAAAAACACGTGCGAGAGGATGCATCCCGCAGGCTAGTCGAGCAAAAACACGTGCGAGAGGATGCATCCCGCAGGCTAGTCGAGTAAAAACACGTGCGAGAGGATGCATCCTGCAGGCTAGTCGAGTAAAAACACGTGCGAGAGGATGCATCCCGCAGGCTAGTCGAGTAAAAACACGTGCGAGAGGATGCATCCCGCAGGCTAGTCGAGTAAAAACACGTGCGAGAGGATGCATCCCGCAGGCTAGTCGAGTAAAAACACGTGAGAGGTTTTGTGGGATGCGCATGCGCAGGTTTTGTGGGATGCGCATGCGCAGGTTTTTTGGGATGCGCATGGCTAGTCGAGCAAAAACACGTGCGAGAGGATGCATCCCGCAGGGTAGTCGAGTAAAAACACGTGCGAGAGGATGCATCCCGCAGGCTAGTCGAGTAAAAACACGTGCGAGAGGATGCATCCCGCAGGCTAGTCGAGTAAAAACACGTGCGAGAGGATGCATCCTGCAGGCTGGTCGAGTAAAAACACGTGCGACAGGATGCATCCCGCAGGCTAGTCGAGCACAAACACGTGCGAGAGGATGCATCCCGCAGGCTAGTCGAGCAAAAACACGTGCGAGAGGATGCATCCCGCAGGCTAGTCGAGTAAAAACACGTGCGAAAGGATGCATCCCGCAGGCTAGTCGAGCACAAACACGTGCGAGGTTTTGTGGGATGCGCATGCGCAGGTTTTTTGGGATGCGCATGGCTAGTCGAGCAAAAACACGTGCGAGAGGATGCATCCCGCAGGCTAGTCGAGCAAAAACACGTGCGAGAGGATGCATCCCGCAGGCTAGTCGAGTAAAAACACGTGCGAGAGGATGCATCCCGCAGGCTAGTCGAGCAAAAACACGTGCGAGAGGATGCATCCCGCAGGCTAGTCGAGCAAAAACACTTGCGAGAGGATGCATCCCGCAGGCTAGTCGAGTAAAAACACGTGCGAGAGGATGCATCCCGCAGGCTAGTCGAGCACAAACACGTGCGAGAGGATGCATCCCGCAGGCTAGTCGAGCAAAAACACGTGCGAGAGGATGCATCCCGCAGGCTAGTCGAGTAAAAACACGTGCGAAAGGATGCATCCCGCAGGCTAGTCGAGCACAAACACGTGCGAGGTTTTGTGGGATGCGCATGCGCAGGTTTTGTGGGATGCGCATGCGCAGGTTTTTTGGGATGCGCATGCGCAGGTTTTTTGGGATGCGCATGGCTAGTCGAGCAAAAACACGTGCGAGAGGATGCATCCCGCAGGCTAGTCGAGCAAAAACACGTGCGAGAGGATGCATCCCGCAGGCTAGTCGAGTAAAAACACGTGCGAGAGGATGCATCCCGCAGGCTAGTCGAGCAAAAACACGTGCGAGAGGATGCATCCCGCAGGCTAGTCGAGCAAAAACACGTGCGAGAGGATGCATCCCGCAGGCTAGTCGAGTAAAAACACGTGCGAGAGGATGCATCCTGCAGGCTAGTCGAGTAAAAACACGTGCGAGAGGATGCATCCCGCAGGCTAGTCGAGTAAAAACACGTGCGAGAGGATGCATCCCGCAGGCTAGTCGAGTAAAAACACGTGCGAGAGGATGCATCCTGCAGGCTGGTCGAGTAAAAACACGTGCGACAGGATGCATCCCGCAGGCTAGTCGAGCACAAACACGTGCGAGAGGATGCATCCCGCAGGCTAGTCGAGCAAAAACACGTGCGAGAGGATGCATCCCGCAGGCTAGTCGAGTAAAAACACGTGCGAAAGGATGCATCCCGCAGGCTAGTCGAGCACAAACACGTGCGAGGTTTTGTGGGATGCGCATGCGCAGGTTTTTTGGGATGCGCATGGCTAGTCGAGCAAAAACACGTGCGAGAGGATGCATCCCGCAGGCTAGTCGAGCAAAAACACGTGCGAGAGGATGCATCCCGCAGGCTAGTCGAGTAAAAACACGTGCGAGAGGATGCATCCCGCAGGCTAGTCGAGCAAAAACACGTGCGAGAGGATGCATCCCGCAGGCTAGTCGAGCAAAAACACGTGCGAGAGGATGCATCCCGCAGGCTAGTCGAGTAAAAACACGTGCGAGAGGATGCATCCCGCAGGCTAGTCGAGCACAAACACGTGCGAGAGGATGCATCCCGCAGGCTAGTCGAGCAAAAACACGTGCGAGAGGATGCATCCCGCAGGCTAGTCGAGTAAAAACACGTGCGAAAGGATGCATCCCGCAGGCTAGTCGAGCACAAACACGTGCGAGGTTTTGTGGGATGCGCATGCGCAGGTTTTGTGGGATGCGCATGCGCAGGTTTTGTGGGATGCGCATGCGCAGGTTTTTTGGGATGCGCATGGCTAGTCGAGCAAAAACACGTGCGAGAGGATGCATCCCGCAGGCTAGTCGAGCAAAAACACGTGCGAGAGGATGCATCCCGCAGGCTAGTCGAGTAAAAACACGTGCGAGAGGATGCATCCCGCAGGCTAGTCGAGCAAAAACACGTGCGAGAGGATGCATCCCGCAGGCTAGTCGAGCAAAAACACGTGCGAGAGGATGCATCCCGCAGGCTAGTCGAGTAAAAACACGTGCGAGAGGATGCATCCTGCAGGCTAGTCGAGTAAAAACACGTGCGAGAGGATGCATCCCGCAGGCTAGTCGAGTAAAAACACGTGCGAGAGGATGCATCCCGCAGGCTAGTCGAGTAAAAACACGTGCGAGAGGATGCATCCCGCAGGCTAGTCGAGTAAAAACACGTGAGAGGTTTTGTGGGATGCGCATGCGCAGGTTTTGTGGGATGCGCATGCGCAGGTTTTTTGGGATGCGCATGGCTAGTCGAGCAAAAACACGTGCGAGAGGATGCATCCCGCAGGGTAGTCGAGTAAAAACACGTGCGAGAGGATGCATCCCGCAGGCTAGTCGAGTAAAAACACGTGCGAGAGGATGCATCCCGCAGGCTAGTCGAGTAAAAACACGTGCGAGAGGATGCATCCTGCAGGCTGGTCGAGTAAAAACACGTGCGACAGGATGCATCCCGCAGGCTAGTCGAGCACAAACACGTGCGAGAGGATGCATCCCGCAGGCTAGTCGAGCAAAAACACGTGCGAGAGGATGCATCCCGCAGGCTAGTCGAGTAAAAACACGTGCGAAAGGATGCATCCCGCAGGCTAGTCGAGCACAAACACGTGCGAGGTTTTGTGGGATGCGCATGCGCAGGTTTTTTGGGATGCGCATGCGCAGGTTTTTTGGGATGCGCATGGCTAGTCGAGCAAAAACACGTGCGAGAGGATGCATCCCGCAGGCTAGTCGAGCAAAAACACGTGCGAGAGGATGCATCCCGCAGGCTAGTCGAGTAAAAACACGTGCGAGAGGATGCATCCCGCAGGCTAGTCGAGCAAAAACACGTGCGAGAGGATGCATCCCGCAGGCTAGTCGAGCAAAAACACGTGCGAGAGGATGCATCCCGCAGGCTAGTCGAGTAAAAACACGTGCGAGAGGATGCATCCCGCAGGCTAGTCGAGCACAAACACGTGCGAGAGGATGCATCCCGCAGGCTAGTCGAGCAAAAACACGTGCGAGAGGATGCATCCCGCAGGCTAGTCGAGTAAAAACACGTGCGAAAGGATGCATCCCGCAGCCTAGTCGAGCACAAACACGTGCGAGGTTTTGTGGGATGCGCATGCGCAGGTTTTTTGGGATGCGCATGCGCAGGTTTTTTGGGATGCGCATGGCTTGTCGAGCAAAAACACGTGCGAGAGGATGCATCCCGCAGGCTAGTCGAGCAAAAACACGTGCGAGAGGATGCATCCCGCAGGCTAGTCGAGTAAAAACACGTGCGAGAGGATGCATCCTGCAGGCTAGTCGAGTAAAAACACGTGCGAGAGGATGCATCCCGCAGGCTAGTCGAGTAAAAACACGTGCGAGAGGATGCATCCCGGAGGCTAGTCGAGTAAAAACACGTGCGAGAGGATGCATCCCGCAGGCTAGTCGAGTAAAAACACGTGCGAGAGGATGCATCCCGCAGGCTAGTCGAGTAAAAACACGTGAGAGGTTTTGTGGGATGCGCATGCGCAGGTTTTTTGGGATGCGCATGGCTAGTCGAGCAAAAACACGTGCGAGAGGATGCACCCCGCTGGGTAGTCGAGTAAAAACACGTGCGAGAGGATGCATCCCGCAGGCTAGTCGAGTAAAAACACGTGCGAGGTTTTGTGGGATGCGCATGCGCAGGTTTTGTGGGATGCGCATGCGCAGGTTTTTTGGGATGCGCATGGCTAGTCGAGCAAAAACACGTGCGAGAGGATGCATCCCGCAGGCTAGTCGAGCAAAAACACGTGCGAGAGGATGCATCCCGCAGGCTAGTCGAGCAAAAACACGTGCAAGAGGATGCATCCCGCAGGCTAGTCGAGTAAAAACACGTGCGAGAGGATGCATCCCGCAGGCTACTCGAGTAAAAACACGTGCGAGAGGATGCATCCCGCAGGCTAGTCGAGTAAAAACACGTGCGAGGTTTTGTGGGATGCGCATGCGCAGGTTTTTTGGGATGCGCATGGCTAGTCGAGCAAAAACACGTGCGAGAGGATGCATCCTGCAGGCTAGTCGAGTAAAAACACGTGCGAGAGGATGCATCCCGCAGGCTAGTCGAGCAAAAACACGTGCGAGAGGATGCATCCCGCAGGCTAGTCGAGCAAAAACACGTGCGAGAGGATGCATCCCGCAGGCTAGTCGAGTAAAAACACGTGCGAGAGGATGCATCCCGCAGGCTACTCGAGTAAAAACACGTGCGAGAGGATGCATCCCGCAGGCTAGTCGAGTAAAAACACGTGCGAGGTTTTGTGGGATGCGCATGCGCAGGTTTTGTGGGATGCGCATGCGCAGGTTTTTTGGGATGCGCATGGCTAGTCGAGCAAAAACACGTGCGAGAGGATGCATCCCGCAGGCTAGTCGAGCAAAAACACGTGCGAGAGGATGCATCCCGCAGGCTAGTCGAGCAAAAACACGTGCGAGAGGATGCATCCCGCAGGCTAGTCGAGTAAAAACACGTGCGAGAGGATGCATCCCGCAGGCTACTCGAGTAAAAACACGTGCGAGAGGATGCATCCCGCAGGCTAGTCGAGTAAAAACACGTGCGAGGTTTTGTGGGATGCGCATGCGCAGGTTTTGTGGGATGCGCATGCGCAGGTTTTTTGGGATGCGCATGGCTAGTAGAGCAAAAACACGTGCGAGAGGATGCATCCCGCAGGCTAGTCGAGCAAAAACACGTGCGAGAGGATGCATCCCGCAGGCTAGTCGAGCAAAAACACGTGCGAGAGGATGCATCCCGCAGGCTAGTCGAGTAAAAACACGTGCGAGAGGATGCATCCCGCAGGCTACTCGAGTAAAAACACGTGCGAGAGGATGCATCCCGCAGGCTAGTCGAGTAAAAACACGTGCGAGGTTTTGTGGGATGCGCATGCGCAGGTTTTTTGGGATGCGCATGGCTAGTCGAGCAAAAACACGTGCGAGAGGATGCATCCCGCAGGCTAGTCGAGCAAAAACACGTGCGAGAGGATGCATCCCGCAGGCTAGTCGAGCAAAAACACGTGCGAGAGGATGCATCCCGCAGGCTAGTCGAGCAAAAACACGTGCGAGAGGATGCATCCCGCAGGCTAGTCGAGCAAAAACACGTGCGAGAGGATGCATCCCGCAGGCTAGTCGAGTAAAAACACGTGCGAGAGGATGCATCCCGCAGGCTAGTCGAGTAAAAACACGTGCGAGAGGATGAATCCCGCAGGCTAGTCGAGTAAAAACACGTGCGAGAGGATGCATCCCGCAGGCTAGTCGAGCAAAAACACGTGCGAGAGGATGCATCCCGCAGGCTAGTCGAGCAAAAACACGTGCGAGAGGATGCATCCCGCAGGGTAGTCGAGCAAAAACACGTGCGAGAGGATGCATCCTGCAGGCTAGTCGAGTAAAAACACGTGCGAGAGGATGCATCCCGCAGGCTAGTCGAGTAAAAACACGTGCGAGAGGATGCATCCCGCAGGCTAGTCGAGTAAAAACACGTGCGAGAGGATGCATCCCGCAGGCTAGTCGAGTAAAAACACGTGCGAGGTTTTGTGGGATGCGCATGAGCAGGTTTTGTGGGATGCGCATGCGCAGGTTTTTTGGGATGCGCATGCGCAGGTTTTTTGGGATGCGCATGGCTAGTCGAGCAAAAACACGTGCGAGAGGATGCATCCCGCAGGCTAGTCGAGTAAAAACACGTGCGAGAGGATGCATCCTGCAGGCTAGTCGAGTAAAAACACGTGCGAGAGGATGCATCCCGCAGGCTAGTCGAGTAAAAACACGTGCGAGAGGATGCATCCCGCAGGCTAGTCGAGTAAAAACACGTGCGAGAGGATGCATCCCGCAGGCTAGTCGAGTAAAAACACGTGCGAGGTTTTGTGGGATGCGCATGAGCAGGTTTTGTGGGATGCGCATGCGCAGGTTTTTTGGGATTCGCATGCGCAGGTTTTTTGGGATGCGCATGGCTAGTCGAGCAAAAACACGTGCGAGAGGATGCATCCCGCAGGCTAGTCGAGCAAAAACACGTGCGAGAGGATGCATCCCGCAGGCTAGTCGAGCAAAAACACGTGCGAGAGGATGCATCCCGCAGGCTAGTCGAGCAAAAACACGTGCGAGAGGATGCATCCCGCAGGCTAGTCGAGCAAAAACACGTGCGAGAGGATGCATCCCGCAGGCTAGTCGAGTAAAAACACGTGCGAGAGGATGCATCCCGCAGGCTAGTCGAGTAAAAACACGTGCGAGAGGATGAATCCCGCAGGCTAGTCGAGTAAAAACACGTGCGAGAGGATGCATCCCGCAGGCTAGTCGAGCAAAAACACGTGCGAGAGGATGCATCCCGCAGGCTAGTCGAGCAAAAACACGTGCGAGAGGATGCATCCCGCAGGCTAGTCGAGCAAAAACACGTGCGAGAGGATGCATCCCGCAGGCTAGTCGAGTAAAAACACGTGCGAGAGGATGCATCCCGCAGGGTAGTCGAGTAAAAACACGTGCGAGAGGATGCATCCCGCAGGCTAGTCGAGTAAAAACACGTGCGAGGTTTTGTGGGATGCGCATGCGCAGGTTTTGTGGGATGCGCATGCGCAGGTTTTTTGGGATGCGCATGGCTAGTCGAGCAAAAACACGTGCGAGAGGATGCATCCCGCAGGCTAGTCGAGCAAAAACACGTGCGAGAGGATGCATCCCGCAGGCTAGTCGAGCAAAAACACGTGCGAGAGGATGCATCCCGCAGGCTAGTCGAGTAAAAACACGTGCGAGAGGATGCATCCCGCAGGCTACTCGAGTAAAAACACGTGCGAGAGGATGCATCCCGCAGGCTAGTCGAGTAAAAACACGTGCGAGGTTTTGTGGGATGCGCATGCGCAGGTTTTTTGGGATGCGCATGGCTAGTCGAGCAAAAACACGTGCGAGAGGATGCATCCCGCAGGCTAGTCGAGCAAAAACACGTCCGAGAGGATGCATCCCGCAGGCTAGTCGAGCAAAAACACGTGCGAGAGGATGCATCCCGCAGGCTAGTCGAGCAAAAACACGTGCGAGAGGATGCATCCCGCAGGCTAGTCGAGCAAAAACACGTGCGAGAGGATGCATCCCGCAGGCTAGTCGAGCAAAAACACGTGCGAGAGGATGCATCCCGCAGGCTAGTCGAGTAAAAACACGTGCGGGAGGATGCATCCCGCAGGCTAGTCGAGTAAAAACACGTGCGAGAAAATGCATCCCGCAGGCTAGTCGAGCAAAAACACGTGCGAGAGGATGCATCCCGCAGGCTAGTCGAGTAAAAACACGTTCGAGAGGATGAATCCCGCAGGCTAGTCGAGTAAAAACACGTGCGAGAGGATGCATCCCGCAGGCTAGTCGAGCAAAAACACGTGCGAGAGGATGCATCCCGCAGGCTAGTCGAGCAAAAACACGTGCGAGAGGATGCATCCCGCAGGGTAGTCGAGCAAAAACACGTGCGAGAGGATGCATCCCGCAGGCTAGTCGAGTAAAAACACGTGCGAGAGGATGCATCCCGCAGGCTAGTCGAGTAAAAACACGTGCGAGAGGATGCATCCCGCAGGCTAGTCGAGTAAAAACACGTGCGAGAGGATGCATCCCGCAGGCTAGTCGAGTAAAAACACGTGCGAGGTTTTGTGGGATGCGCATGAGCAGGTTTTGTGGGATGCGCATGCGCAGGTTTTTTGGGATGCGCATGCGCAGGTTTTTTGGGATGCGCATGCGCAGGTTTTTTGGGATGCGCATGGCTAGTCGAGCAAAAACACGTGCGAGAGGATGCATCCCGCAGGCTAGTCGAGTAAAAACACGTGCGAGAGGATGCATCCTGCAGGCTAGTCGAGTAAAAACACGTGCGAGAGGATGCATCCCGCAGGCTAGTCGAGTAAAAACACGTGCGAGAGGATGCATCCCGCAGGCTAGTCGAGTAAAAACACGTGCGAGAGGATGCATCCCGCAGGCTAGTCGAGTAAAAACACGTGCGAGGTTTTGTGGGATGCGCATGAGCAGGTTTTGTGGGATGCGCATGCGCAGGTTTTTTGGGATGCGCATGCGCAGGTTTTTTGGGATGCGCATGGCTAGTCGAGCAAAAACACGTGCGAGAGGATGCATCCCGCAGGCTAGTCGAGCAAAAACACGTGCGAGAGGATGCATCCCGCAGGCTAGTCGAGTAAAAACACGTGCGAAGTTTCGTGGGATGCGCATGCGCAGGTTTTGTGGGATGCGCATGCGCAGGTTTTTTGGGATGCGCATGCGCAGGTTTTTTGGGATGCGCATGGCTAGTCGAGTAAAAACACGTGCGAGAGGATGCATCCCGCAGGCTAGTCGAGCAAAAACACGTGCGAGAGGATGCATCCCGCAGACTAGTCGAGTAAAAACACGTGCGAGAGGATGCTTCCCGCAGGCTGGTCGAGTAAAAACACGTGCGAGAGGATGCATCCCGCAGGCTAGTCGAGTAAAAACACGTGCGAGAGGATGCATCCCGCAGGCTAGTCGAGCAAAAACACGTGCGAGAGGATGCATCCCGCAGACTAGTCGAGTAAAAACACGTGCGAGAGGATGCTTCCCGCAGGCTAGTCGAGTAAAAACACGTGCGAGAGGATGCATCCCGCAGGCTAGTCGAGTAAAAACACGTGCGAGAGGATGCATCCCGCAGGCTAGTCGAGTAAAAACACGTGCGAGAGGATGCATCCCGCAGGCTACTCGAGTAAAAACACGTGCGAGAGGATGCATCCCGCAGGTTAGTCGAGTAAAAACACGTGCGAGGTTTTGTGGGATGCGCATGCGCAGGTTTTGTGGGATGCGCATGCGCAGGTTTTTTGGGATGCGCATGCGCAGGTTTTTTGGGATGCGCATGGCTAGTCGAGCAAAAACACTTGCGAGAGGATGCATCCCGCAGGCTAGTCGAGCAAAAACACGTGCGAGAGGATGCATCCCGCAGGCTAGTCGAGCAAAAACACGTGCGAGAGGATGCATCCCGCAGGCTACTCGAGTAAAAAGACGTGCGAGAGGATGCATCCCGCAGGCTAGTCGAGTAAAAACACGTGCGAGAGGATGCATCCCGCAGGCTAGTCGAGCAAAAACACGTGCGAGAGGATGCATCCCGCAGGCTAGTCGAGTAAAAACACGTGCGGGAGGATGCATCCCGCAGGCTAGTCGAGCAAAAACACGTGCGAGAGGATGCATCCCGCAGGCTAGTCGAGCAAAAACACGTGCGAGAGGATGCATCCCGCAGGGTAGTCGAGCAAAAACACGTGCGAGAGGATGCATCCCGCAGGCTAGTCGAGTAAAAACACGTGCGAGAGGATGCATCCCGCAGGCTAGTCGAGTAAAAACACGTGCGAGAGGATGCATCCCGCAGGCTAGTCGAGTAAAAACACGTGCGAGAGGATGCATCCCGCAGGCTAGTCGAGTAAAAACACGTGCGAGGTTTTGTGGGATGCGCATGAGCAGGTTTTGTGGGATGCGCATGCGCAGGTTTTTTGGGATGCGCATGCGCAGGTTTTTTGGGATGCGCATGCGCAGGTTTTTTGGGATGCGCATGGCTAGTCGAGCAAAAACACGTGCGAGAGGATGCATCCCGCAGGCTAGTCGAGTAAAAACACGTGCGAGAGGATGCATCCTGCAGGCTAGTCGAGTAAAAACACGTGCGAGAGGATGCATCCCGCAGGCTAGTCGAGTAAAAACACGTGCGAGAGGATGCATCCCGCAGGCTAGTCGAGTAAAAACACGTGCGAGAGGATGCATCCGGCAGGCTAGTCGAGTAAAAACACGTGCGAGGTTTTGTGGGATGCGCATGAGCAGGTTTTGTGGGATGCGCATGCGCAGGTTTTTTGGGATGCGCATGCGCAGGTTTTTTGGGATGCGCATGGCTAGTCGAGCAAAAACACGTGCGAGAGGATGCATCCCGCAGGCTAGTCGAGCAAAAACACGTGCGAGAGGATGCATCCCGCAGGCTAGTCGAGTAAAAACACGTGCGAAGTTTCGTGGGATGCGCATGCGCAGGTTTTGTGGGATGCGCATGCGCAGGTTTTTTGGGATGCGCATGCGCAGGTTTTTTGGGATGCGCATGGCTAGTCGAGTAAAAACACGTGCGAGAGGATGGATCCCGCAGGCTAGTCGAGCAAAAACACGTGCGAGAGGATGCATCCCGCAGACTAGTCGAGTAAAAACACGTGCGAGAGGATGCTTCCCGCAGGCTACTCGAGTAAAAACACGTGCGAGAGGATGCATCCCGCAGGTTAGTCGAGTAAAAACACGTGCGAGGTTTTGTGGGATGCGCATGCGCAGGTTTTTTGGGATGCGCATGCGCAGGTTTTTTGGGATGCGCATGGCTAGTCGAGCAAAAACACTTGCGAGAGGATGCATCCCGCAGGCTAGTCGAGCAAAAACACGTGCGAGAGGATGCATCCCGCAGGCTAGTCGAGCAAAAACACGTGCGAGAGGATGCATCCCGCAGGCTACTCGAGTAAAAAGACGTGCGAGAGGATGCATCCCGCAGGCTAGTCGAGTAAAAACACGTGCGAGAGGATGCATCCCGCAGGCTAGTCGAGCAAAAACACGTGCGAGAGGATGCATCCCGCAGGCTAGTCGAGTAAAAACACGTGCGGGAGGATGCATCCCGCAGGCTAGTCGAGTAAAAACACGTGCGAGAGGATGCATCCCGCAGGCTACTCGAGTAAAAACACGTGCGAGAGGATGCATCCCGCAGGTTAGTCGAGTAAAAACACGTGCGAGGTTTTGTGGGATGCGCATGCGCAGGTTTTTTGGGATGCGCATGGCTAGTCGAGCAAAAACACGTGCGAGAGGATGCATCCCGCAGGCTAGTCGAGCAAAAACACGTGCGAGAGGATGCATCCCGCAGGCTAGTCGAGCAAAAACACGTGCGAGAGGATGCATCCCGCAGACTAGTCGAGTAAAAACACGTGCGAGAGGATGCTTCCCGCAGGCTAGTCGAGTAAAAACACGTGCGAGAGGATGCTTCCCGCAGGCTAGTCGAGTAAAAACACGTGCAAGAGGATGCTTCCCGCAGGCTAGTCGAGTAAAAACACGTGCGAGAGGATGCATCCCGCAGGCTAGTCGAGTAAAAACACGTGCGAGAGGATGCGCCCCGCAGGCTAGTCGAGCAAAAACACGTGCGAGAGGATGCATCCCGCAGGCTAGTCGAGCAAAAACACGTGCGAGAGGATGCATCCCGCAGGCTAGTCGAGCAAAAACACGTGCGAGAGGATGCATCCCGCAGGCTAGTCGAGTAAAAACACGTGCGGGAGGATGCATCCCGCAGGCTAGTCGAGTAAAAACACGTGCGAGAGGATGCATCCCGCAGGCTAGTCGAGCAAAAACACGTGCGAGAGGATGCATCCCGCAGGCTAGTCGAGCACAAACACGTGCGAGAGGATGCATCCCGCAGGCTAGTCGAGCAAAAACACGTGCGAGAGGATGCATCCCGCAGGCTAGTCGAGTAAAAACACGTGCGAAAGGATGCATCCCGCAGGCTAGTCGAGCACAAACACGTGCGAGGTTTTGTGGGATGCGCATGCGCAGGTTTTTTGGGATGCGCATGCGCAGGTTTTTTGGGATGCGCATGGCTAGTCGAGCAAAAACACGTGCGAGAGGATGCATCCCGCAGGCTAGTCGAGCAAAAACACGTGCGAGAGGATGCATCCCGCAGGCTAGTCGAGTAAAAACACGTGCGAGAGGATGCATCCCGCAGGCTAGTCGAGCAAAAACACGTGCGAGAGGATGCATCCCGCAGGCTAGTCGAGCAAAAACACGTGCGAGAGGATGCATCCCGCAGGCTAGTCTAGTAAAAACACGTGCGAGAGGATGCATCCCGCAGGCTAGTCGAGCACAAACACGTGCGAGAGGATGCATCCCGCAGGCTGGTCGAGCAAAAACACGTGCGAGAGGATGCATCCCGCAGGCTAGTCGAGTAAAAACACGTGCGAAAGGATGCATCCCGCAGCCTAGTCGAGCACAAACACGTGCGAGGTTTTGTGGGATGCGCATGCGCAGGTTTTTTGGGATGCGCATGCGCAGGTTTTTTGGGATGCGCATGGCTAGTCGAGCAAAAACACGTATGAGAGGATGCATCCCGCAGGCTAGTCGAGCAAAAACACGTGCGAGAGGATGCATCCCGCAGGCTAGTCGAGTAAAAACACGTGCGAGAGGATGCATCCTGCAGGCTAGTCGAGTAAAAACACGTGCGAGAGGATGCATCCCTCAGGCTAGTCGAGTAAAAACACGTGCGAGAGGATGCATCCCGCAGGCTAGTCGAGTAAAAACACGTGCGAGAGGATGCATCCCGCAGGCTAGTCGAGTAAAAACACGTGCGAGAGGATGCATCCCGCAGGCTAGTCGAGTAAAAACACGTGAGAGGTTTTGTGGGATGCGTATGCGCAGGTTTTGTGGGATGCGCATGCGCAGGTTTTTTGGGATGCGCATGGCTAGTCGAGCAAAAACACGTGCGAGAGGATGCATCCCGCAGGGTAGTCGAGTAAAAACACGTGCGAGAGGATGCATCCCGCAGGCTAGTCGAGTAAAAACACGTGCGAGAGGATGCATCCCGCAGGCTAGTCGAGCAAAAACACGTGCGAGGTTTTGTGGGATGCGCATGCGCAGGTTTTTTGGGATGCGCATGCCTAGTCGAGCAAAAACACGTGCGAGAGGATGCATCCCGCAGGGTAGTCGATTAAAAAGACGTGCGAGAGGATGCATCCCGCAGGCTAGTCGAGTAAAAACACGTGCGAGAGGATGCATCCCGCAGGCTAGTCGAGCAAAAACACGTGCGAGAGGATGCATCCCGCAGGCTAGTCGTGCAAAAACACGTGCGAGAGGATGCATACCGCAGGCTAGTCGAGTAAAAACACGTGCGAGAGGATGCGTCCCGCAGGCTAGTCGAGCAAAAACACGTGCGAGAGGATGCATCCCGCAGGCTAGTCGAGCAAAAACACGTGCGAGAGGATGCATCCCGCAGGCTAGTCGAGTAAAAACACGTGCGAGAGGATGCATCCTGCAGGCTAGTCGAGTAAAAACACGTGCGAGAGGATTCATCCCGCAGGCTAGTCGAGCAAAAACACGTGCGAGAGGATGCATCCTGCAGGCTAGTCGAGTAAAAACACGTGCGAGAGGATGCATCCTGCAGGCTAGTCGAGTAAAAACACGTGCGAGAGGATGCATCCCGCAGGCTAGTCGAGTAAAAACACGTGCGAGAGGATGCATCCCGCAGGCTAGTCGAGTAAAAACACGTGCGAGAGGATGCATCCCGCAGGCTAGTCGAGTAAAAACACGTGCGAGGTTTTGTGGGATGCGCATGAGCAGGTTTTGTGGGATGCGCATGCGCAGGTTTTTTGGGATGCGCATGGCTAGTCGAGTAAAAACACGTGCGAGAGGATGCATCCCGCAAGGTAGTCGAGTAAAAACACGTGCGAGAGGATGCATCCCGCAGGCTAGTCGAGTAAAAACACGTGCGAGGTTTTGTGGGATGCGCATGCGCAGGTTTTGTGGGATGCGCATGCGCAGGTTTTTTGGGATGCGCATGGCTAGTCGAGCAAAAACACGTGCGAGAGGATGCATCCCGCAGGCTAGTCGAGCAAAAACACGTGCGAGAGGATGCATCCCGCAGGCTAGTCGAGTAAAAACACGTGCGAGAGGATGCATCCCGCAGGCTACTCGAGTAAAAACACGTGCGAGAGGATGCATCCCGCAGGCTAGTCGAGTAAAAACACGTGCGAGGTTTTGTGGGATGCGCATGCGCAGGTTTTTTGGGATGCGCATGGCTAGTCGAGCAAAAACACGTGCGAGAGGATGAATCCCGCAGGCTAGTCGAGCAAAAACACGTGCGAGAGGATGCATCCCGCAGGCTAGTCGAGCAAAAACACGTGCGAGAGGATGCATCCCGCAGGCTAGTCGAGCAAAAACACGTGCGAGAGGATGCATCCCGCAGGCTAGTCGAGTAAAAACACGTGCGAGAGGATGCATCCCGCAGGCTACTCGAGCAAAAACACGTGCGAGAGGATGCATCCCGCAGGCTAGTCGAGCAAAAACACGTGCGAGAGGATGCATCCCGCAGGGTAGTCGAGCAAAAACACGTGCGAGAGGATGCATCCTGCAGGCTAGTCGAGTAAAAACACGTGCGAGAGGATGCATCCCGCAGGCTAGTCGAGTAAAAACACGTGCGAGAGGATGCATCCCGCAGGCTAGTCGAGTAAAAACACGTGCGAGAGGATGCATCCCACAGGCTAGTCGAGTAAAAACACGTGCGAGGTTTTGTGGGATGCGCATGAGCAGGTTTTGTGGGATGCGCATGCGCAGGTTTTTTGGGATGCGCATGCGCAGGTTTTTTGGGATGCGCATGCGCAGGTTTTTTGGGATGCGCATGGCTAGTCGAGCAAAAACACGTGCGAGAGGATGCATCCCGCAGGCTAGTCGAGTAAAAACACGTGCGAGAGGATGCATCCTGCAGGCTAGTCGAGTAAAAACACGTGCGAGAGGATGCATCCCGCAGGCTAGTCGAGTAAAAACACGTGCGAGAGGATGCATCCCGCAGGCTAGTCGAGTAAAAACACGTGCGAGAGGATGCATCCCGCAGGCTAGTCGAGTAAAAACACGTGCGAGGTTTTGTGGGATGCGCATGAGCAGGTTTTGTGGGATGCGCATGCGCAGGTTTTTTGGGATGCGCATGCGCAGGTTTTTTGGGATGCGCATGGCTAGTCGAGCAAAAACACGTGCGAGAGGATGCATCCCGCAGGCTAGTCGAGCAAAAACACGTGCGAGAGGATGCATCCCGCAGGCTAGTCGAGTAAAAACACGTGCGAAGTTTTGTGGGATGCGCATGCGCAGGTTTTGTGGGATGCGCATGCGCAGGTTTTTTGGGATGCGCATGCGCAGGTTTTTTGGGATGCGCATGCGCAGGTTTTTTGGGATGCGCATGGCTAGTCGAGTAAAAACACGTGCGAGAGGATGCATCCCGCAGGCTAGTCGAGCAAAAACACGTGCGAGAGGATGCATCCCGCAGACTAGTCGAGTAAAAACACGTGCGAGAGGATGCTTCCCGCAGGCTAGTCGAGTAAAAACACGTGCGAGAGGATGCATCCCGCAGGCTAGTCGAGTAAAAACACGTGCGAGAGGATGCATCCCGCAGGCTAGTCGAGCAAAAACACGTGCGAGAGGATGCATCCCGCAGACTAGTCGAGTAAAAACACGTGCGAGAGGATGCTTCCCGCAGGCTAGTCGAGTAAAAACACGTGCGAGAGGATGCATCCCGCAGGCTAGTCGAGTAAAAACACGTGCGAGAGGATGCATCCCGCAGGCTAGTCGAGTAAAAACACGTGCGAGAGGATGCATCCCGCAGGCTACTCGAGTAAAAACACGTGCGAGAGGATGCATCCCGCAGGTTAGTCGAGTAAAAACACGTGCGAGGTTTTGTGGGATGCGCATGCGCAGGTTTTTTGGGATGCGCATGGCTAGTCGAGCAAAAACACGTGCGAGAGGATGCATCCCGCAGGCTAGTCGAGCAAAAACACGTGCGAGAGGATGCATCCCGCAGGCTAGTCGAGCAAAAACACGTGCGAGAGGATGCATCCCGCAGGCTAGTCGAGCAAAAACACGTGCGAGAGGATGCATCCCGCAGACTAGTCGAGTAAAAACACGTGCGAGAGGATGCTTCCCGCAGGCTAGTCGAGTAAAAACACGTGCGAGAGGATGCTTCCCGCAGGCTAGTCGAGTAAAAACACGTGCAAGAGGATGCTTCCCGCAGGCTAGTCGAGTAAAAACACGTGCGAGAGGATGCATCCCGCAGGCTAGTCGAGTAAAAACACGTGCGAGAGGATGCGCCCCGCAGGCTAGTCGAGCAAAAACACGTGCGAGAGGATGCATCCCGCAGGCTAGTCGAGCAAAAACACGTGCGAGAGGATGCATCCCGCAGGCTAGTCGAGCAAAAACACGTGCGAGAGGATGCATCCCGCAGGCTAGTCGAGTAAAAACACGTGCGGGAGGATGCATCCCGCAGGCTAGTCGAGTAAAAACACGTGCGAGAGGATGCATCCCGCAGGCTAGTCGAGCAAAAACACGTGCGAGAGGATGCATCCCGCAGGCTAGTCGAGCACAAACACGTGCGAGAGGATGCATCCCGCAGGCTAGTCGAGCAAAAACACGTGCGAGAGGATGCATCCCGCAGGCTAGTCGAGTAAAAACACGTGCGAAAGGATGCATCCCGCAGGCTAGTCGAGCACAAACACGTGCGAGGTTTTGTGGGATGCGCATGCGCAGGTTTTTTGGGATGCGCATGCGCAGGTTTTTTGGGATGCGCATGGCTAGTCGAGCAAAAACACGTGCGAGAGGATGCATCCCGCAGGCTAGTCGAGCAAAAACACGTGCGAGAGGATGCATCCCGCAGGCTAGTCGAGTAAAAACACGTGCGAGAGGATGCATCCCGCAGGCTAGTCGAGCAAAAACACGTGCGAGAGGATGCATCCCGCAGGCTAGTCGAGCAAAAACACGTGCGAGAGGATGCATCCCGCAGGCTAGTCGAGTAAAAACACGTGCGAGAGGATGCATCCCGCAGGCTAGTCGAGCACAAACACGTGCGAGAGGATGCATCCCGCAGGCTAGTCGAGCAAAAACACGTGCGAGAGGATGCATCCCGCAGGCTAGTCGAGTAAAAACACGTGCGAGGTTTTGTGGGATGCGCATGAGCAGGTTTTGTGGGATGCGCATGCGCAGGTTTTTTGGGATGCGCATGGCTAGTCGAGCAAAAACACGTGCTAGAGGATGCATCCCGCAGGCTAGTCGAGCAAAAACACGTGCGAGAGGATGCATCCCGCAGGCTAGTCGAGTAAAAACACGTGCGAGAGGATGCATCCTGCAGGCTAGTCGAGTAAAAACACGTGCGAGAGGATGCATCCCGCAGGCTAGTCGAGTAAAAACACGTGCGAGAGGATGCATCCCGCAGGCTAGTCGAGCACAAACACGTGCGAGGTTTTGTGGGATGCGCATGCGCAGGTTTTGTGGGATACGCATGCGCAGGTTTTTTGGGATGCGCATGCGCAGGTTTTTTGGGATGCGCATGGCTAGTCGAGCAAAAACACGTGCGAGAGGATGCATCCCGCAGGCTAGTCGAGCAAAAACACGTGCGAGAGGATGCATCCCGCTGGCTAGTCGAGTAAAAACACGTGCGAGAGGATGCATCCTGCAGGCTGGTCGAGTAAAAACACGTGCGAGAGGATGCATCCCGCAGGCTAGTCGAGTAAAAACACGTGCGAGAGGATGCATCCCGCAGGCTAGTCGAGTAAAAACACGTGCGAGAGGATGCATCTCGCAGGCTAGTCGAGTAAAAACACGTGCGAGAGGATGCATCCCGCAGGCTAGTCGAGCACAAACACGTGCGAGAGCATGCATCCCGCAGGCTAGTCGAGCAAAAACACGTGCGAGAGGATGCATCCCGCAGGCTAGTCGAGTAAAAACACGTGCGAGAGGATGCATCCCGCAGGCTAGTCGAGCACAAACACGTGCGAGAGGATGCATCCCGCAGGCTAGTCGAGCACAAACATGTGCGAGAGGATGCATCCCGCAGGCTAGTCGAGCAAAAACACGTGCGAGAGGATGCATCCCGCAGGCTAGTCGAGTAAAAACACGTGCGAAAGGATGCATCCCGCAGTCTAGTCGAGCACAAACACGTGCGAGGTTTTGTGGGATGCGCATGCGCAGGTTTTGTGGGATGCGCATGCGCAGGTTTTTTGGGATGCGCATGCGCAGGTTTTTTGGGATGCGCATGGCTAGTCGAGCAAAAACACGTGCGAGAGGATGCATCCCGCAGGCTAGTCGAGCAAAAACACGTGCGAGAGGATGCATCCCGCAGGCTAGTCGAGTAAAAACACGTGCGAGAGGATGCATCCTGCAGGCTGGTCGAGTAAAAACACGTGCGAGAGGATGCATCCCGCAGGCTAGTCGAGCACAAACACGTGCGAGAGGATGCATCCCGCAGGCTAGTCGAGCAAAAACACGTGCGAGAGGGTGCATCCCGCAGGCTAGTCGAGTAAAAACACGTGCGAGAGGATGCATCCTGCAGGCTAGTCGAGTAAAAACACGTGCGAGAGGATGCATCCCGCAGGCTAGTCGAGCAAAAACACGTGCGAGAGGATGCATCCCGCAGGCTAGTCGAGCATAAACACGTGCGAGAGGATGCATCCCGCAGGCTAGTCGAGTAAAAACACGTGCGAGAGGATGCATCCCGGAGGCTAGTCGAGCAAAAACACGTGCGAGAGGATGCATCCCGCAGGCTAGTCGAGTAAAAACACGTGCGAGAGGATGCTTCCCGCAGGCTAGTCGAGTAAAAACACGTGCGAGAGGATGCTTCCCGCAGGCTAGTCGAGTAAAAACACGTGCGAGAGGATGCTTCCCGCAGGCTAGTCGAGTAAAAACACGTGCAAGAGGATGCTTCCCGCAGGCTAGTCGAGTAAAAACACGTGCGAGAGGATGCATCCCGCAGGCTAGTCGAGTAAAAACACGTGCGAGAGGATGCGCCCCGCAGGCTAGTCGAGCAAAAACACGTGCGAGAGGATGCATCCCGCAGGCTAGTCGAGCAAAAACACGTGCGAGAGGATGCATCCCGCAGGCTAGTCGAGCAAAAACACGTGCGAGAGGATGCATCCCGCAGGCTAGTCGAGTAAAAACACGTGCGGGAGGATGCATCCCGCAGGCTAGTCGAGTAAAAACACGTGCGAGAGGATGCATCCCGCAGGCTAGTCGAGCAAAAACACGTGCGAGAGGATGCATCCCGCAGGCTAGTCGAGCACAAACACGTGCGAGAGGATGCATCCCGCAGGCTAGTCGAGCAAAAACACGTGCGAGAGGATGCATCCCGCAGGCTAGTCGAGTAAAAACACGTGCGAAAGGATGCATCCCGCAGGCTAGTCGAGCACAAACACGTGCGAGGTTTTGTGGGATGCGCATGCGCAGGTTTTTTGGGATGCGCATGCGCAGGTTTTTTGGGATGCGCATGGCTAGTCGAGCAAAAACACGTGCGAGAGGATGCATCCCGCAGGCTAGTCGAGCAAAAACACGTGCGAGAGGATGCATCCCGCAGGCTAGTCGAGTAAAAACACGTGCGAGAGGATGCATCCCGCAGGCTAGTCGAGCAAAAACACGTGCGAGAGGATGCATCCCGCAGGCTAGTCGAGCAAAAACACGTGCGAGAGGATGCATCCCGCAGGCTAGTCGAGTAAAAACACGTGCGAGAGGATGCATCCCGCAGGCTAGTCGAGCACAAACACGTGCGAGAGGATGCATCCCGCAGGCTAGTCGAGCAAAAACACGTGCGAGAGGATGCATCCCGCAGGCTAGTCGAGTAAAAACACGTGCGAAAGGATGCATCCCGCAGCCTAGTCGAGCACAAACACGTGCGAGGTTTTGTGGGATGCGCATGCGCAGGTTTTTTGGGATGCGCATGCGCAGGTTTTTTGGGATACGCATGGCTAGTCGAGCAAAAACACGTGCGAGAGGATGCATCCCGCAGGCTAGTCGAGCAAAAACACGTGCGAGAGGATGCATCCCGCAGGCTAGTCGAGTAAAAACACGTGCGAGAGGATGCATCCTGCAGGCTAGTCGAGTAAAAACACGTGCGAGAGGATGCATCCCTCAGGCTAGTCGAGTAAAAACACGTGCGAGAGGATGCATCCCGCAGGCTAGTCGAGTAAAAACACGTGCGAGAGGATGCATCCCGCAGGCTAGTCGAGTAAAAACACGTGCGAGAGGATGCATCCCGCAGGCTAGTCGAGTAAAAACACGTGCGAGGTTTTGTGGGATGCGCATGCGCAGGTTTTTTGGGATGCGCATGCCTAGTCGAGCAAAAACACGTGCGAGAGGATGCATCCCGCAGGGTAGTCGATTAAAAAGACGTGCGAGAGGATGCATCCCGCAGGCTAGTCGAGTAAAAACACGTGCGAGAGGATGCATCCCGCAGGCTAGTCGAGCAAAAACACGTGCGAGAGGATGCATCCCGCAGGCTAGTCGAGCAAAAACACGTGCGAGAGGATGCATACCGCAGGCTAGTCGAGTAAAAACACGTGCGAGAGGATGCGTCCCGCAGGCTAGTCGAGCAAAAACACGTGCGAGAGGATGCATCCCGCAGGCTAGTCGAGCAAAAACACGTGCGAGAGGATGCATCCCGCAGGCTAGTCGAGTAAAAACACGTGCGAGAGGATGCATCCTGCAGGCTAGTCGAGTAAAAACACGTGCGAGAGGATTCATCCCGCAGGCTAGTCGAGTAAAAACACGTGCGAGAGGATGCATCCCGCAGGCTAGTCGAGTAAAAACACGTGCGAGAGGATGCATCCCGCAGGCTAGTCGAGTAAAAACACGTGCGAGGTTTTGTGGGATGCGCATGCGCAGGTTTTGTGGGATGCGCATGCGCAGGTTTTTTGGGATGCGCATGGCTAGTCGAGCAAAAACACGTGCGAGAGGATGCATCCCGCAGTGTAGTCGATTAAAAACACGTGCGAGAGGATGCATCCCGCAAGCTAGTCGAGTAAAAACACGTGCGAGAGGATGCATCCCGCAGGCTAGTCGAGCAAAAACACGTGCGAGAGGATGCATCCCGCAGGCTAGTCGAGTAAAAACACGTGCGAGAGGATGCATCCCGCAGGCTAGTCGACTAAAAACACGTGCGAGAGGATGCATCCCGCAGGCTAGTCGAGTTAAAACACGTGCGAGGTTTTGTGGGATGCGCATGCGTAGGTTTTTTGGGATGCGCATGCGCAGGTTTTTTGGGATGCGCATGGCTAGTCGAGCAAAAACACGTGCGAGAGGATGCATCCCGCAGGCTAGTCGAGTAAAAACACGTGCGAGAGGATGCATCCTGCAGGCTAGTCGAGTAAAAACACGTGCGAGAGGATGCATCCCGCAGGCTAGTCGAGTAAAAACACGTGCGAGAGGATGCATCCCGCAGGCTAGTCGAGTAAAAACACGTGCGAGAGGATGCATCCCGCAGGCTAGTCGAGTAAAAACACGTGCGAGGTTTTGTGGGATGCGCATGAGCAGGTTTTGTGGGATGCGCATGCGCAGGTTTTTTGGGATGCGCATGGCTAGTCGAGTAAAAACACGTGCGAGAGGATGCATCCCGCAGGGTAGTCGAGTAAAAACACGTGCGAGAGGATGCATCCCGCAGGCTAGTCGAGTAAAAACACGTGCGAGGTTTTGTGGGATGCGCATGCGCAGGTTTTGTGGGATGCGCATGCGCAGGTTTTGTGGGATGCGCATGCGCAGGTTTTGTGGGATGCGCATGCGCAGGTTTTTTGGGATGCGCATGCGCAGGTTTTTTGGGATGCGCATGGCTAGTCGAGCAAAAACACGTGCGAGAGGATGCATCCCGCAGGCTAGTCGAGTAAAAACACGTGCGGGAGGATGCATCCCGCAGGCTAGTCGAGTAAAAACACGTGCGAGAAAATGCATCCCGCAGGCTAGTCGAGCAAAAACACGTGCGAGAGGATGCATCCCGCAGGCTAGTCGAGTAAAAACACGTGCGAGAGGATGAATCCCGCAGGCTAGTCGAGTAAAAACACGTGCGAGAGGATGCATCCCGCAGGCTAGTCGAGCAAAAACACGTGCGAGAGGATGCATCCCGCAGGCTAGTCGAGCAAAAACACGTGCGAGAGGATGCATCCCGCAGACTAGTCGAGTAAAAACACGTGCGAGAGGATGCATCCCGCAGGCTACTCGAGTAAAAACACGTGCGAGAGGATGCATCCCGCAGGTTAGTCGAGTAAAAACACGTGCGAGGTTTTGTGGGATGCGCATGCGCAGGTTTTTTGGGATGCGCATGGCTAGTCGAGCAAAAACACGTGCGAGAGGATGCATCCCGCAGGCTAGTCGAGCAAAAACACGTGCGAGAGGATGCATCCCGCAGGCTAGTCGAGCAAAAACACGTGCGAGAGGATGCATCCCGCAGGCTAGTCGAGTAAAAACACGTGCGAGAGGATGCATCCCGCAGGCTAGTCGAGTAAAAACACGTGCGAGAGGATGCGCCCCGCAGGCTAGTCGAGCAAAAACACGTGCGAGAGGATGCATCCCGCAGGCTAGTCGAGCAAAAACACGTGCGAGAGGATGCATCCCGCAGGCTAGTCGAGCAAAAACACGTGCGAGAGGATGCATCCCGCAGGCTAGTCGAGTAAAAACACGTGCGGGAGGATGCATCCCGCAGGCTAGTCGAGTAAAAACACGTGCGAGAGGATGCATCCCGCAGGCTAGTCGAGCAAAAACACGTGCGAGAGGATGCATCCCGCAGGCTAGTCGAGCACAAACACGTGCGAGAGGATGCATCCCGCAGGCTAGTCGAGCAAAAACACGTGCGAGAGGATGCATCCCGCAGGCTAGTCGAGTAAAAACACGTGCGAGAGGATGCATCCCGCAGGCTAGTCGAGTAAAAACACGTGCGAGAGGATGCATCCCGCAGGCTAGTCGAGCACAAACACGTGCGAGAGGATGCATCCCGCAGGCTAGTCGAGCAAAAACACGTGCGAGAGGATGCATCCCGCAGGCTAGTCGAGTAAAAACACGTGCGAAAGGATGCATCCCGCAGCCTAGTCGAGCACAAACACGTGCGAGGTTTTGTGGGATGCGCATGCGCAGGTTTTTTGGGATGCGCATGCGCAGGTTTTTTGGGATGCGCATGGCTAGTCGAGCAAAAACACGTGCGAGAGGATGCATCCCGCAGGCTAGTCGAGTAAAAACACGTGCGAGAGGATGCATCCCGCAGGCTAGTCGAGTAAAAACACGTGCGAGGTTTTGTGGGATGCGCATGCGCAGGTTTTTTGGGATGCGCATGCCTAGTCGAGCAAAAACACGTGCGAGAGGATGCATCCCGCAGGGTAGTCGATTAAAAAGACGTGCGAGAGGATGCATCCCGCAGGCTAGTCGAGTAAAAACACGTGCGAGAGGATGCATCCCGCAGGCTAGTCGAGCAAAAACACGTGCGAGAGGATGCATCCCGCAGGCTAGTCGAGTAAAAACACGTGCGAGAGGATGAATCCCGCAGGCTAGTCGAGTAAAAACACGTGCGAGAGGATGCATCCCGCAGGCAAGTCGAGCAAAAACACGTGCGAGAGGATGCATCCCGCAGGCTAGTCGAGCAAAAACACGTGCGAGAGGATGCATCCCGCAGACTAGTCGAGTAAAAACACGTGCGAGAGGATGCATCCCGCAGGCTACTCGAGTAAAAACACGTGCGAGAGGATGCATCCCGCAGGTTAGTCGAGTAAAAACACGTGCGAGGTTTTGTGGGATGCGCATGCGCAGGTTTTTTGGGATGCGCATGGCTAGTCGAGCAAAAACACGTGCGAGAGGATGCATCCCGCAGGCTAGTCGAGCAAAAACACGTGCGAGAGGATGCATCCCGCAGGCTAGTCGAGCAAAAACACGTGCGAGAGGATGCATCCCGCAGGCTAGTCGAGCAAAAACACGTGCGAGAGGATGCATCCCGCAGGCTAGTCGAGCAAAAACACGTGCGAGAGGATGCATCCCGCAGGCTAGTCGAGTAAAAACACGTGCGGGAGGATGCATCCCGCAGGCTAGTCGAGTAAAAACACGTGCGAGAGGATGCATCCCGCAGGCTAGTCGAGCAAAAACACGTGCGAGAGGATGCATCCCGCAGGCTAGTCGAGCACAAACACGTGCGAGAGGATGCATCCCGCAGGCTAGTCGAGCAAAAACACGTGCGAGAGGATGCATCCCGCAGGCTAGTCGAGTAAAAACACGTGCGAAAGGATGCATCCCGCAGGCTAGTCGAGCACAAACACGTGCGAGGTTTTGTGGGATGCGCATGCGCAGGTTTTTTGGGATGCGCATGCGCAGGTTTTTTGGGATGCGCATGGCTAGTCGAGCAAAAACACGTGCGAGAGGATGCATCCCGCAGGCTAGTCGAGCAAAAACACGTGCGAGAGGATGCATCCCGCAGGCTAGTCGAGTAAAAACACGTGCGAGAGGATGCATCCTGCAGGCTAGTCGAGTAAAAACACGTGCGAGAGGATGCATCCCTCAGGCTAGTCGAGTAAAAACACGTGCGAGAGGATGCATCCCGCAGGCTAGTCGAGTAAAAACACGTGCGAGAGGATGCATCCCGCAGGCTAGTCGAGTAAAAACACGTGCGAGAGGATGCATCCCGCAGGCTAGTCGAGCAAAAACACGTGCGAGGTTTTGTGGGATGCGCATGCGCAGGTTTTTTGGGATGCGCATGCCTAGCCGAGCAAAAACACGTGCGAGAGGATGCATCCCGCAGGGTAGTCGATTAAAAAGACGTGCGAGAGGATGCATCCCGCAGGCTAGTCGAGTAAAAACACGTGCGAGAGGATGCATCCCGCAGGCTAGTCGAGCAAAAACACGTGCGAGAGGATGCATCCCGCAGGCTAGTCGAGTAAAAACACGTGCGAGAGGATGAATCCCGCAGGCTAGTCGAGTAAAAACACGTGCGAGAGGATGCATCCCGCAGGCAAGTCGAGCAAAAACACGTGCGAGAGGATGCATCCCGCAGGCTAGTCGAGCAAAAACACGTGCGAGAGGATGCATCCCGCAGACTAGTCGAGTAAAAACACGTGCGAGAGGATGCATCCCGCAGGCTACTCGAGTAAAAACACGTGCGAGAGGATGCATCCCGCAGGTTAGTCGAGTAAAAACACGTGCGAGGTTTTGTGGGATGCGCATGCGCAGGTTTTTTGGGATGCGCATGGCTAGTCGAGCAAAAACACGTGCGAGAGGATGCATCCCGCAGGCTAGTCGAGCAAAAACACGTGCGAGAGGATGCATCCCGCAGGCTAGTCGAGCAAAAACACGTGCGAGAGGATGCATCCCGCAGGCTAGTCGAGTAAAAACACGTGCGAGAGGATGCATCCCGCAGGCTAGTCGAGTAAAAACACGTGCGAGAGGATGCGCCCCGCAGGCTAGTCGAGCAAAAACACGTGCGAGAGGATGCATCCCGCAGGCTAGTCGAGCAAAAACACGTGCGAGAGGATGCATCCCGCAGGCTAGTCGAGCAAAAACACGTGCGAGAGGATGCATCCCGCAGGCTAGTCGAGTAAAAACACGTGCGGGAGGATGCATCCCGCAGGCTAGTCGAGTAAAAACACGTGCGAGAGGATGCATCCCGCAGGCTAGTCGAGCAAAAACACGTGCGAGAGGATGCATCCCGCAGGCTAGTCGAGCACAAACACGTGCGAGAGGATGCATCCCGCAGGCTAGTCGAGCAAAAACACGTGCGAGAGGATGCATCCCGCAGGCTAGTCGAGTAAAAACACGTGCGAAAGGATGCATCCCGCAGGCTAGTCGAGCACAAACACGTGCGAGGTTTTGTGGGATGCGCATGCGCAGGTTTTTTGGGATGCGCATGCGCAGGTTTTTTGGGATGCGCATGGCTAGTCGAGCAAAAACACGTGCGAGAGGATGCATCCCGCAGGCTAGTCGAGCAAAAACACGTGCGAGAGGATGCATCCCGCAGGCTAGTCGAGTAAAAACACGTGCGAGAGGATGCATCCTGCAGGCTAGTCGAGTAAAAACACGTGCGAGAGGATGCATCCCTCAGGCTAGTCGAGTAAAAACACGTGCGAGAGGATGCATCCCGCAGGCTAGTCGAGTAAAAACACGTGCGAGAGGATGCATCCCGCAGGCTAGTCGAGTAAAAACACGTGCGAGAGGATGCATCCCGCAGGCTAGTCGAGCAAAAACACGTGCGAGGTTTTGTGGGATGCGCATGCGCAGGTTTTTTGGGATGCGCATGCCTAGTCGAGCAAAAACACGTGCGAGAGGATGCATCCCGCAGGGTAGTCGATTAAAAAGACGTGCGAGAGGATGCATCCCGCAGGCTAGTCGAGTAAAAACACGTGCGAGAGGATGCATCCCGCAGGCTAGTCGAGCAAAAACACGTGCGAGAGGATGCATCCCGCAGGCTAGTCGAGCAAAAACACGTGCGAGAGGATGCATACCGCAGGCTAGTCGAGTAAAAACACGTGCGAGAGGATGCGTCCCGCAGGCTAGTCGAGCAAAAACACGTGCGAGAGGATGCATCCCGCAGGCTAGTCGAGCAAAAACACGTGCGAGAGGATGCATCCCGCAGGCTAGTCGAGTAAAAACACGTGCGAGAGGATGCATCCTGCAGGCTAGTCGAGTAAAAACACGTGCGAGAGGATTCATTCCGCAGGCTAGTCGAGTAAAAACACGTGCGTGAGGATGCATCCCGCAGGCTAGTCGAGTAAAAACACGTGCGAGAGGATGCATCCCGCAGGCTAGTCGAGTAAAAACACGTGCGAGGTTTTGTGGGATGCGCATGCGCAGGTTTTGTGGGATGCGCATGCGCAGGTTTTTTGGGATGCGCATGGCTAGTCGAGCAAAAACACGTGCGAGAGGATGCATCCCGCAGTGTAGTCGATTAAAAACACGTGCGAGAGGATGCATCCCGCAAGCTAGTCGAGTAAAAACACGTGCGAGAGGATGCATCCCGCAGGCTAGTCGAGCAAAAACACGTGCGAGAGGATGCATCCCGCAGGCTAGTCGAGTAAAAACACGTGCGAGAGGATGCATCCCGCAGGCTAGTCGAGTAAAAACACGTGCGAGAGGATGCATCCCGCAGGCTAGTCGAGTTAAAACACGTGCGAGGTTTTGTGGGATGCGCATGCGTAGGTTTTTTGGGATGCGCATGCGCAGGTTTTTTGGGATGCGCATGGCTAGTCGAGCAAAAACACGTGCGAGAGGATGCATCCCGCAGGCTAGTCGAGTAAAAACACGTGCGAGAGGATGCATCCTGCAGGCTAGTCGAGTAAAAACACGTGCGAGAGGATGCATCCCGCAGGCTAGTCGAGTAAAAACACGTGCGAGAGGATGCATCCCGCAGGCTAGTCGAGTAAAAACACGTGCGAGAGGATGCATCCCGCAGGCTAGTCGAGCAAAAACACGTGCGAGAGGATGCATCCCGCAGGCTAGTCGAGTAAAAACACGTGCGAAAGGATGCATCCCGCAGGCTAGTCGAGCACAAACACGTGCGAGGTTTTGTGGGATGCGCATGCGCAGGTTTTTTGGGATGCGCATGCGCAGGTTTTTTGGGATGCGCATGGCTAGTCGAGCAAAAACACGTGCGAGAGGATGCATCCCGCAGGCTAGTCGAGCAAAAACACGTGCGAGAGGATGCATCCCGCAGGCTAGTCGAGTAAAAACACGTGCGAGAGGATGCATCCCGCAGGCTAGTCGAGCAAAAACACGTGCGAGAGGATGCATCCCGCAGGCTAGTCGAGCAAAAACACGTGCGAGAGGATGCATCCCGCAGGCTAGTCGAGTAAAAACACGTGCGAGAGGATGCATCCCGCAGGCTAGTCGAGCACAAACACGTGCGAGAGGATGCATCCCGCAGGCTAGTCGAGCAAAAACACGTGCGAGAGGATGCATCCCGCAGGCTAGTCGAGTAAAAACACGTGCGAAAGGATGCATCCCGCAGCCTAGTCGAGCACAAACACGTGCGAGGTTTTGTGGGATGCGCATGCGCAGGTTTTTTGGGATGCGCATGCGCAGGTTTTTTGGGATGCGCATGGCTAGTCGAGCAAAAACACGTGCGAGAGGATGCATCCCGCAGGCTAGTCGAGCAAAAACACGTGCGAGAGGATGCATCCCGCAGGCTAGTCGAGTAAAAACACGTGCGAGAGGATGCATCCTGCAGGCTAGTCGAGTAAAAACACGTGCGAGAGGATGCATCCCTCAGGCTAGTCGAGTAAAAACACGTGCGAGAGGATGCATCCCGCAGGCTAGTCGAGTAAAAACACGTGCGAGAGGATGCATCCCGCAGGCTAGTCGAGTAAAAACACGTGCGAGAGGATGCATCCCGCAGGCTAGTCGAGTAAAAACACGTGCGAGGTTTTGTGGGATGCGCATGCGCAGGTTTTTTGGGATGCGCATGCCTAGTCGAGCAAAAACACGTGCGAGAGGATGCATCCCGAAGGGTAGTCGATTAAAAAGACGTGCGAGAGGATGCATCCCGCAGGCTAGTCGAGTAAAAACACGTGCGAGAGGATGCATCCCGCAGGCTAGTCGAGCAAAAACACGTGCGAGAGGATGCATCCCGCAGGCTAGTCGAGCAAAAACACGTGCGAGAGGATGCATACCGCAGGCTAGTCGAGTAAAAACACGTGCGAGAGGATGCGTCCCGCAGGCTAGTCGAGCAAAAACACGTGCGACAGGATGCATCCCGCAGGCTAGTCGAGCAAAAACACGTGCGAGAGGATGCATCCCGCAGGCTAGTCGAGTAAAAACACGTGCGAGAGGATGCATCCTGCAGGCTAGTCGAGTAAAAACACGTGCGAGAGGATTCATCCCGCAGGCTAGTCGAGTAAAAACACGTGCGAGAGGATGCATCCCGCAGGCTAGTCGAGTAAAAACACGTGCGAGAGGATGCATCCCGCAGGCTAGTCGAGTAAAAACACGTGCGAGGTTTCGTGGGATGCGCATGCGCAGGTTTTGTGGGATGCGCATGCGCAGGTTTTTTGGGATGCGCATGGCTAGTCGAGCAAAAACACGTGCGAGAGGATGCATCCCGCAGTGTAGTCGATTAAAAACACGTGCGAGAGGATGCATCCCGCAAGCTAGTCGAGTAAAAACACGTGCGAGAGGATGCATCCCGCAGGCTAGTCGAGCAAAAACACGTGCGAGAGGATGCATCCCGCAGGCTAGTCGAGTAAAAACACGTGCGAGAGGATGCATCCCGCAGGCTAGTCGAGTAAAAACACGTGCGAGAGGATGCATCCCGCAGGCTAGTCGAGTTAAAACACGTGCGAGGTTTTGTGGGATGCGCATGCGTAGGTTTTTTGGGATGCGCATGCGCAGGTTTTTTGGGATGCGCATGGCTAGTCGAGCAAAAACACGTGCGAGAGGATGCATCCCGCAGGCTAGTCGAGTAAAAACACGTGCGAGAGGATGCATCCTGCAGGCTAGTCGAGTAAAAACACGTGCGAGAGGATGCATCCCGCAGGCTAGTCGAGTAAAAACACGTGCGAGAGGATGCATCCCGCAGGCTAGTCGAGTAAAAACACGTGCGAGAGGATGCATCCCGCAGGCTAGTCGAGTAAAAACACGTGCGAGGTTTTGTGGGATGCGCATGAGCAGGTTTTGTGGGATGTGCATGCGCAGGTTTTTTGGGATGCGCATGGCTAGTCGAGTAAAAACACGTGCGAGAGGATGCATCCCGCAGGGTAGTCGAGTAAAAACACGTGCGAGAGGATGCATCCCGCAGGCTAGTCGAGTAAAAACACGTGCGAGGTTTTGTGGGATGCGCATGCGCAGGTTTTGTGGGATGCGCATGCGCAGGTTTTGTGGGATGTGCATGCGCAGGTTTTTTGGGATGCGCATGCGCAGGTTTTTTGGGATGCGCATGGCTAGTCGAGCAAAAACACGTGCGAGAGGATGCATCCCGCAGGCTAGTCGAGTAAAAACACGTGCGGGAGGATGCATCCCGCAGGCTAGTCGAGTAAAAACACGTGCGAGAAAATGCATCCCGCAGGCTAGTCGAGCAAAAACACGTGCGAGAGGATGCATCCCGCAGGCTAGTCGAGTAAAAACACGTGCGAGAGGATGAATCCCGCAGGCTAGTCGAGTAAAAACACGTGCGAGAGGATGCATCCCGCAGGCTAGTCGAGCAAAAACACGTGCGAGAGGATGCATCCCGCAGGCTAGTCGAGCAAAAACACGTGCGAGAGGATGCATCCCGCAGACTAGTCGAGTAAAAACACGTGCGAGAGGATGCATCCCGCAGGCTACTCGAGTAAAAACACGTGCGAGAGGATGCATCCCGCAGGTTAGTCGAGTAAAAACACGTGCGAGGTTTTGTGGGATGCGCATGCGCAGGTTTTTTGGGATGCGCATGGCTAGTCGAGCAAAAACACGTGCGAGAGGATGCATCCCGCAGGCTAGTCGAGCAAAAACACGTGCGAGAGGATGCATCCCGCAGGCTAGTCGAGCAAAAACACGTGCGAGAGGATGCATCCCGCAGGCTAGTCGAGCAAAAACACGTGCGAGAGGATGCATCCCGCAGGCTAGTCGAGCAAAAACACGTGCGAGAGGATGCATCCCGCAGGCTAGTCGAGCAAAAACACGTGCGAGAGGATGCATCCCGCAGGCTAGTCGAGTAAAAACACGTGCGGGAGGATGCATCCCGCAGGCTAGTCGAGTAAAAACACGTGCGAGAGGATGCATCCCGCAGGCTAGTCGAGCAAAAACACGTGCGAGAGGATGCATCCCGCAGGCTAGTCGAGCACAAACACGTGCGAGAGGATGCATCCCGCAGGCTAGTCGAGCAAAAACACGTGCGAGAGGATGCATCCCGCAGGCTAGTCGAGTAAAAACACGTGCGAAAGGATGCATCCCGCAGGCTAGTCGAGCACAAACACGTGCGAGGTTTTGTGGGATGCGCATGCGCAGGTTTTTTGGGATGCGCATGCGCAGGTTTTTTGGGATGCGCATGGCTAGTCGAGCAAAAACACGTGCGAGAGGATGCATCCCGCAGGCTAGTCGAGCAAAAACACGTGCGAGAGGATGCATCCCGCAGGCTAGTCGAGTAAAAACACGTGCGAGAGGATGCATCCCGCAGGCTAGTCGAGCAAAAACACGTGCGAGAGGATGCATCCCGCAGGCTAGTCAAGTAAAAACACGTGCGAGAGGATGCATCCCGCAGGCTAGTCGAGCACAAACACGTGCGAGAGGATGCATCCCGCAGGCTAGTCGAGCAAATACACATGCGAGAGGATGCATCCCGCAGGCTAGTCGAGCAAAAACACGTGCGAGAGGATGCATCCCGCAGGCTAGTCGAGTAAAAACACGTGCGAAAGGATGCATCCCGCAGCCTAGTCGAGCACAAACACGTGCGAGGTTTTGTGGGATGCGCATGCGCAGGTTTTTTGGGATGCGCATGCGCAGGTTTTTTGGGATGCGCATGGCTAGTCGAGCAAAAACACGTGCGAGAGGATGCATCCCGCAGGCTAGTCGAGCAAAAACACGTGCGAGAGGATGCATCCCGCAGGCTAGTCGAGTAAAAACACGTGCGAGAGGATGCATCCTGCAGGCTAGTCGAGTAAAAACACGTGCGAGACGATGCATCCCTCAGGCTAGTCGAGTAAAAACACGTGCGAGAGGATGCATCCCGCAGGCTAGTCGAGTAAAAACACGTGCGAGAGGATGCATCCCGCAGGCTAGTCGAGTAAAAACACGTGCGAGAGGATGCATCCCGCAGGCTAGTCGAGTAAAAACACGTGCGAGGTTTTGTGGGATGCGCATGCGCAGGTTTTTTGGGATGCGCATGCCTAGTCGAGCAAAAACACGTGCGAGAGGATGCATCCCGCAGGGTAGTCGATTAAAAAGACGTGCGAGAGGATGCATCCCGCAGGCTAGTCGAGTAAAAACACGTGCGAGAGGATGCATCCCGCAGGCTAGTCGAGCAAAAACACGTGCGAGAGGATGCATCCCGCAGGCTAGTCGAGCAAAAACACGTGCGAGAGGATGCATACCGCAGGCTAGTCGAGTAAAAACACGTGCGAGAGGATGCGTCCCGCAGGCTAGTCGAGCAAAAACACGTGCGAGAGGATGCATCCCGCAGGCTAGTCGAGCAAAAACACGTGCGAGAGGATGCATCCCGCAGGCTAGTCGAGTAAAAACACGTGCGAGAGGATGCATCCTGCAGGCTAGTCGAGTAAAAACACGTGCGAGAGGATTCATCCCGCAGGCTAGTCGAGTAAAAACACGTGCGAGAGGATGCATCCCGCAGGCTAGTCGAGTAAAAACACGTGCGAGAGGATGCATCCCGCAGGCTAGTCGAGTAAAAACACGTGCGAGGTTTTGTGGGATGCGCATGCGCAGGTTTTGTGGGATGCGCATGCGCAGGTTTTTTGCAATGCGCATGGCTAGTCGAGCAAAAACACGTGCGAGAGGATGCATCCCGCAGTGTAGTCGATTAAAAACACGTGCGAGAGGATGCATCCCGCAAGCTAGTCGAGTAAAAACACGTGCGAGAGGATGCATCCCGCAGGCTAGTCGAGCAAAAACACGTGCGAGAGGATGCATCCCGCAGGCTAGTCGAGTAAAAACACGTGCGAGAGGATGCATCCCGCAGGCTAGTCGAGTAAAAACACGTGCGAGAGGATGCATCCCGCAGGCTAGTCGAGTTAAAACACGTGCGAGGTTTTGTGGGATGCGCATGCGTAGGTTTTTTGGGATGCGCATGCGCAGGTTTTTTGGGATGCGCATGGCTAGTCGAGCAAAAACACGTGCGAGAGGATGCATCCCGCAGGCTAGTCGAGTAAAAACACGTGCGAGAGGATGCATCCTGCAGGCCAGTCGAGTAAAAACACGTGCGAGAGGATGCATCCCGCAGGCTAGTCGAGTAAAAACACGTGCGAGAGGATGCATCCCGCAGGCTAGTCGAGTAAAAACACGTGCGAGGTTTTGTGGGATGCGCATGAGCAGGTTTTGTGGGATGCGCATGCGCAGGTTTTTTGGGATGCGCATGGCTAGTCGAGCAAAAACACGTGCTAGAGGATGCATCCCGCAGGCTAGTCGAGCAAAAACACGTGCGAGAGGATGCATCCCGCAGGCTAGTCGAGTAAAAACACGTGCGAGAGGATGCATCCTGCAGGCTAGTCGAGTAAAAACACGTGCGAGAGGATGCATCCCGCAGGCTAGTCGAGTAAAAACACGTGCGAGAGGATGCATCCCGCAGGCTAGTCGAGCACAAACACGTGCGAGGTTTTGTGGGATGCGCATGCGCAGGTTTTGTGGGATACGCATGCGCAGGTTTTTTGGGATGCGCATGCGCAGGTTTTTTGGGATGCGCATGGCTAGTCGAGCAAAAACACGTGCGAGAGGATGCATCCCGCAGGCTAGTCGAGCAAAAACACGTGCGAGAGGATGCATCCCGCAGGCTAGTCGAGTAAAAACACGTGCGAGAGGATGCATCCTGCAGGCTGGTCGAGTAAAAACACGTGCGAGAGGATGCATCCCGCAGGCTAGTCGAGTAAAAACACGTGCGAGAGGATGCATCCCGCAGGCTAGTCGAGTAAAAACACGTGCGAGAGGATGCATCTCGCAGGCTAGTCGAGTAAAAACACGTGCGAGAGGATGCATCCCGCAGGCTAGTCGAGCACAAACACGTGCGAGAGGATGCATCCCGCAGGCTAGTCGAGCAAAAACACGTGCGAGAGGATGCATCCCGCAGGCTAGTCGAGTAAAAACACGTGCGAGAGGATGCATCCCGCAGGCTAGTCGAGCACAAACACGTGCGAGAGGATGCATCCCGCAGGCTAGTCGAGCACAAACATGTGCGAGAGGATGCATCCCGCAGGCTAGTCGAGCAAAAACACGTGCGAGAGGATGCATCCCGCAGGCTAGTCGAGTAAAATCACGTGCGAAAGGATGCATCCCGCAGGCTAGTCGAGCACAAACACGTGCGAGGTTTTGTGGGATGCGCATGCGCAGGTTTTGTGGGATGCGCATGCGCAGGTTTTTTGGGATGCGCATGCGCAGGTTTTTTGGGATGCGCATGGCTAGTCGAGCAAAAACACGTGCGAGAGGATGCATCCCGCAGGCTAGTCGAGCAAAAACACGTGCGAGAGGATGCATCCCGCAGGCTAGTCGAGTAAAAACACGTGCGAGAGGATGCATCCTGCAGGCTGGTCGAGTAAAAACACGTGCGAGAGGATGCATCCCGCAGGCTAGTCGAGCACAAACACGTGCGAGAGGATGCATCCCGCAGGCTAGTCGAGCAAAAACACGTGCGAGAGGGTGCATCCCGCAGGCTAGTCGAGTAAAAACACGTGCGAGAGGATGCATCCTGCAGGCTAGTCGAGTAAAAACACGTGCGAGAGGATGCATCCCGCAGGCTAGTCGAGCAAAAACACGTGCGAGAGGATGCATCCCGCAGGCTAGTCGAGTAAAAACACGTGCGAGAGGATGCATCCCGCAGGCTAGTCGAGCAAAAACACGTGCGAGAGGATGCATCCCGCAGGCTAGTCGAGCAAAAACACGTGCGAGAGGATGCATCCCGCAGGCTAGTCGAGTAAAAACACGTGCGAGAGGATGCATCCCGCAGACTAGTCGAGTAAAAACACGTGCGAGAGGATGCTTCCCGCAGGCTAGTCGAGTAAAAACACGTGCGAGAGGATGCTTCCCGCAGGCTAGTCGAGTAAAAACACGTGCAAGAGGATGCTTCCCGCAGGCTAGTCGAGTAAAAACACGTGCGAGAGGATGCATCCCGCAGGCTAGTCGAGTAAAAACACGTGCGAGAGGATGCGCCAAGCAGGCTAGTCGAGCAAAAACACGTGCGAGAGGATGCATCCCGCAGGCTAGTCGAGCAAAAACACGTGCGAGAGGATGCATCCCGCAGGCTAGTCGAGCAAAAACACGTGCGAGAGGATGCATCCCGCAGACTAGTCGAGTAAAAACACGTGCGAGAGGATGCTTCCCGCAGGCTAGTCGAGTAAAAACACGTGCGAGAGGATGCTTCCCGCAGGCTAGTCGAGTAAAAACACGTGCAAGAGGATGCTTCCCGCAGGCTAGTCGAGTAAAAACACGTGCGAGAGGATGCATCCCGCAGGCTAGTCGAGTAAAAACACGTGCGAGAGGATGCGCCCCGCAGGCTAGTCGAGCAAAAACACGTGCGAGAGGATGCATCCCGCAGGCTAGTCGAGCAAAAACACGTGCGAGAGGATGCATCCCGCAGGCTAGTCGAGCAAAAACACGTGCGAGAGGATGCATCCCGCAGGCTAGTCGAGTAAAAACACGTGCGGGAGGATGCATCCCGCAGGCTAGTCGAGTAAAAACACGTGCGAGAGGATGCATCCCGCAGGCTAGTCGAGCAAAAACACGTGCGAGAGGATGCATCCCGCAGGCTAGTCGAGCACAAACACGTGCGAGAGGATGCATCCCGCAGGCTAGTCGAGCAAAAACACGTGCGAGAGGATGCATCCCGCAGGCTAGTCGAGTAAAAACACGTGCGAAAGGATGCATCCCGCAGGCTAGTCGAGCACAAACACGTGCGAGGTTTTGTGGGATGCGCATGCGCAGGTTTTTTGGGATGCGCATGCGCAGGTTTTTTGGGATGCGCATGGCTAGTCGAGCAAAAACACGTGCGAGAGGATGCATCCCGCAGGCTAGTCGAGCAAAAACACGTGCGGGAGGATGCATCCCGCAGGCTAGTCGAGTAAAAACACGTGCGAGAGGATGCATCCCGCAGGCTAGTCGAGCAAAAACACGTGCGAGAGGATGCATCCCGCAGGCTAGTCGAGCAAAAACACGTGCGAGAGGATGCATCCCGCAGGCTAGTCGAGTAAAAACACGTGCGAGAGGATGCATCCCGCAGGCTAGTCGAGCACAAACACGTGCGAGAGGATGCATCCCGCAGGCTAGTCGAGCAAAAACACGTGCGAGAGGATGCATCCCGCAGGCTAGTCGAGTAAAAACACGTGCGAAAGGATGCATCCCGCAGCCTAGTCGAGCACAAACACGTGCGAGGTTTTGTGGGATGCGCATGCGCAGGTTTTTTGGGATGCGCATGCGCAGGTTTTTTGGGATGCGCATGGCTAGTCGAGCAAAAACACGTGCGAGAGGATGCATCCCGCAGGCTAGTCGAGCAAAAACACGTGCGAGAGGATGCATCCCTCAGGCTAGTCGAGTAAAAACACGTGCGAGAGGATGCATCCCGCAGGCTAGTCGAGTAAAAACACGTGCGAGAGGATGCATCCCGCAGGCTAGTCGAGTAAAAACACGTGCGAGAGGATGCATCCCGCAGGCTAGTCGAGTAAAAACACGTGCGAGGTTTTGTGGGATGCGCATGCGCAGGTTTTTTGGGATGCGCATGCCTAGTCGAGCAAAAACACGTGCGAGAGGATGCATCCCGCAGGGTAGTCGATTAAAAAGACGTGCGAGAGGATGCATCCCGCAGGCTAGTCGAGTAAAAACACGTGCGAGAGGATGCATCCCGCAGGCTAGTCGAGCAAAAACACGTGCGAGAGGATGCATCCCGCAGGCTAGTCGAGCAAAAACACGTGCGAGAGGATGCATACCGCAGGCTAGTCGAGTAAAAACACGTGCGAGAGGATGCGTCCCGCAGGCTAGTCGAGCAAAAACACGTGCGAGAGGATGCATCCCGCAGGCTAGTCGAGCAAAAACACGTGCGAGAGGATGCATCCCGCAGGCTAGTCGAGTAAAAACACGTGCGAGAGGATGCATCCTGCAGGCTAGTCGAGTAAAAACACGTGCGAGAGGATTCATCCCGCAGGCTAGTCGAGTAAAAACACGTGCGAGAGGATGCATCCCGCAGGCTAGTCGAGTAAAAACACGTGCGAGAGGATGCATCCCGCAGGCTAGTCGAGTAAAAACACGTGCGAGGTTTTGTGGGATGCGCATGCGCAGGTTTTGTGGGATGCGCATGCGCAGGTTTTTTGGGATGCGCATGGCTAGTCGAGCAAAAACACGTGCGAGAGGATGCATCCCGCAGTGTAGTCGATTAAAAACACGTGCGAGAGGATGCATCCCGCAAGCTAGTCGAGTAAAAACACGTGCGAGAGGATGCATCCCGCAGGCTAGTCGAGCAAAAACACGTGCGAGAGGATGCATCCCGCAGGCTAGTCGAGTAAAAACACGTGCGAGAGGATGCATCCCGCAGGCTAGTCGAGTAAAAACACGTGCGAGAGGATGCATCCCGCAGGCTAGTCGAGTTAAAACACGTGCGAGGTTTTGTGGGATGCGCATGCGTAGGTTTTTTGGGATGCGCATGCGCAGGTTTTTTGGGATGCGCATGGCTAGTCGAGCAAAAACACGTGCGAGAGGATGCATCCCGCAGGCTAGTCGAGTAAAAACACGTGCGAGAGGATGCATCCTGCAGGCTAGTCGAGTAAAAACACGTGCGAGAGGATGCATCCCGCAGGCTAGTCGAGTAAAAACACGTGCGAGAGGATGCATCCCGCAGGCTAGTCGAGTAAAAACACGTGCGAGAGGATGCATCCCGCAGGCTAGTCGAGTAAAAACACGTGCGAGGTTTTGTGGGATGCGCATGAGCAGGTTTTGTGGGATGCGCATGCGCAGGTTTTTTGGGATGCGCATGGCTAGTCGAGTAAAAACACGTGCGAGAGGATGCATCCCGCAGGGTAGTCGAGTAAAAACACGTGCGAGAGGATGCATCCCGCAGGCTAGTCGAGTAAAAACACGTGCGAGGTTTTGTGGGATGCGCATGCGCAGGTTTTGTGGGATGCGCATGCGCAGGTTTTGTGGGATGCGCATGCGCAGGTTTTTTGGGATGCGCATGCGCAGGTTTTTTGGGATGCGCATGGCTAGTCGAGCAAAAACACGTGCGAGAGGATGCATCCCGCAGGCTAGTCGAGTAAAAACACGTGCGGGAGGATGCATCCCGCAGGCTAGTCGAGTAAAAACACGTGCGAGAAAATGCATCCCGCAGGCTAGTCGAGCAAAAACACGTGCGAGAGGATGCATCCCGCAGGCTAGTCGAGTAAAAACACGTGCGAGAGGATGAATCCCGCAGGCTAGTCGAGTAAAAACACGTGCGAGAGGATGCATCCCGCAGGCTAGTCGAGCAAAAACACGTGCGAGAGGATGCATCCCGCAGGCTAGTCGAGTAAAAACACGTGCGAAAGTATGCATCCCGCAGGCTAGTCGAGCACAAACACGTGCGAGGTTTTGTGGGATGCGCATGCGCAGGTTTTGTGGGATGCGCATGCGCAGGTTTTTTCGGATGCGCATGCGCAGGTTTTTTGGGATGCGCATGGCTAGTCGAGCAAAAACACGTGCGAGAGGATGCATCCCGCAGGCTAGTCGAGCAAAAACACGTGCGAGAGGATGCATCCCGCAGGCTAGTCGAGTAAAAACACGTGCGAGAGGATGCATCCCGCAGGCTAGTCGAGCAAAAACACGTGCGAGAGGATGCATCCCGCAGGCTAGTCGAGCAAAAACACGTGCGAGAGGATGCATCCCGCAGGCTAGTCGAGTAAAAACACGTGCGAGAGGATGCATCCCGCAGGCTAGTCGAGCACAAACACGTGCGAGAGGATGCATCCCGCAGGCTAGTCGAGCAAAAACACGTGCGAGAGGATGCATCCCGCAGGCTAGTCGAGTAAAAACACGTGCGAAAGGATGCATCCCGCAGCCTAGTCGAGCACAAACACGTGCGAGGTTTTGTGGGATGCGCATGCGCAGGTTTTTTGGGATGCGCATGCGCAGGTTTTTTGGGATGCGCATGCGCAGGTTTTTTGGGATGCGCATGGCTAGTCGAGCAAAAACACGTGCTAGAGGATGCATCCCGCAGGCTAGTCGAGTAAAAACACGTGCGAGGTTTTGTGGGATGCGCATGAGCAGGTTTTGTGGGATGCGCATGCGCAGGTTTTTTGGGATGCGCATGGCTAGTCGAGCAAAAACACGTGCTAGAGGATGCATCCCGCAGGGTAGTCGATTAAAAAGACGTGCGAGAGGATGCATCCCGCAGGCTAGTCGAGTAAAAACACGTGCGAGAGGATGCATCCCGCAGGCTAGTCGAGCAAAAACACGTGCGAGAGGATGCATCCCGCAGGCTAGTCGAGCAAAAACACGTGCGAGAGGATGCATACCGCAGGCTAGTCGAGTAAAAACACGTGCGAGAGGATGCGTCCCGCAGGCTAGTCGAGCAAAAACACGTGCGAGAGGATGCATCCCGCAGGCTAGTCGAGCAAAAACACGTGCGAGAGGATGCATCCCGCAGGCTAGTCGAGTAAAAACACGTGCGAGAGGATGCATCCTGCAGGCTAGTCGAGTAAAAACACGTGCGAGAGGATTCATCCCGCAGGCTAGTCGAGTAAAAACACGTGCGAGAGGATGCATCCCGCAGGCTAGTCGAGTAAAAACACGTGCGAGAGGATGCATCCCGCAGGCTAGTCGAGTAAAAACACGTGCGAGGTTTTGTGGGATGCGCATGCGCAGGTTTTGTGGGATGCGCATGCGCAGGTTTTTTTAGGATGCGCATGGCTAGTCGAGCAAAAACACGTGCGAGAGGATGCATCCCGCAGTGTAGTCGATTAAAAACACGTGCGAGAGGATGCATCCCGCAAGCTAGTCGAGTAAAAACACGTGCGAGAGGATGCATCCCGCAGGCTAGTCGAGCAAAAACACGTGCGAGAGGATGCATCCCGCAGGCTAGTCGAGTAAAAACACGTGCGAGAGGATGCATCCCGCAGGCTAGTCGAGTAAAAACACGTGCGAGAGGATGCATCCCGCAGGCTAGTCGAGTTAAAACACGTGCGAGGTTTTGTGGGATGCGCATGCGTAGGTTTTTTGGGATGCGCATGCGCAGGTTTTTTGGGATGCGCATGGCTAGTCGAGCAAAAACACGTGCGAGAGGATGCATCCCGCAGGCTAGTCGAGTAAAAACACGTGCGAGAGGATGCATCCTGCAGGCTAGTCGAGTAAAAACACGTGCGAGAGGATGCATCCCGCAGGCTAGTCGAGTAAAAACACGTGCGAGAGGATGCATCCCGCAGGCTAGTCGAGTAAAAACACGTGCGAGAGGATGCATCCCGCAGGCTAGTCGAGTAAAAACACGTGCGAGGTTTTGTGGGATGCGCATGAGCAGGTTTTGTGGGATGCGCATGCGCAGGTTTTTTGGGATGCGCATGGCTAGTCGAGCAAAAACACGTGCTAGAGGATGCATCCCGCAGGCTAGTCGAGCAAAAACACGTGCGAGAGGATGCATCCCGCAGGCTAGTCGAGTAAAAACACGTGCGAGAGGATGCATCCTGCAGGCTAGTCGAGTAAAAACACGTGCGAGAGGATGCATCCCGCAGGCTAGTCGAGTAAAAACACGTGCGAGAGGATGCATCCCGCAGGCTAGTCGAGCACAAACACGTGCGAGGTTTTGTGGGATGCGCATGCGCAGGTTTTGTGGGATACGCATGCGCAGGTTTTTTGGGATGCGCATGCGCAGGTTTTTTGGGATGCGCATGGCTAGTCGAGCAAAAACACGTGCGAGAGGATGCATCCCGCAGGCTAGTCGAGCAAAAACACGTGCGAGAGGATGCATCCCGCAGGCTAGTCGAGTAAAAACACGTGCGAGAGGATGCATCCTGCAGGCTGGTCGAGTAAAAACACGTGCGAGAGGATGCATCCCGCAGGCTAGTCGAGCACAAACACGTGCGAGAGGATGCATCCCGCAGGCTAGTCGAGCAAAAACACGTGCGAGAGGGTGCATCCCGCAGGCTAGTCGAGTAAAAACACGTGCGAGAGGATGCATCCCGCAGGCTAGTCGAGCAAAAACACGTGCGAGAGGATGCATCCCGCAGGCTAGTCGAGCAAAAACACGTGCGAGAGGATGCATCCCGCAGGCTAGTCGAGTAAAAACACGTGCGAGAGGATGCATCCCGCAGGCTAGTCGAGCAAAAACACGTGCGAGAGGATGCATCCCGCAGGCTAGTCGAGCAAAAACACGTGCGAGAGGATGCATCCCGCAGGCTAGTCGAGTAAAAACACGTGCGAGAGGATGCATCCCGCAGACTAGTCGAGTAAAAACACGTGCGAGAGGATGCTTCCCGCAGGCTAGTCGAGTAAAAACACGTGCGAGAGGATGCTTCCCGCAGGCTAGTCGAGTAAAAACACGTGCAAGAGGATGCTTCCCGCAGGCTAGTCGAGTAAAAACACGTGCGAGAGGATGCATCCCGCAGGCTAGTCGAGTAAAAACACGTGCGAGAGGATGCGCCCCGCAGGCTAGTCGAGCAAAAACACGTGCGAGAGGATGCATCCCGCAGGCTAGTCGAGCAAAAACACGTGCGAGAGGATGCATCCCGCAGGCTAGTCGAGCAAAAACACGTGCGAGAGGATGCATCCCGCAGACTAGTCGAGTAAAAACACGTGCGAGAGGATGCTTCCCGCAGGCTAGTCGAGTAAAAACACGTGCGAGAGGATGCTTCCCGCAGGCTAGTCGAGTAAAAACACGTGCAAGAGGATGCTTCCCGCAGGCTAGTCGAGTAAAAACACGTGCGAGAGGATGCATCCCGCAGGCTAGTCGAGTAAAAACACGTGCGAGAGGATGCGCCCCGCAGGCTAGTCGAGCAAAAACACGTGCGAGAGGATGCATCCCGCAGGCTAGTCGAGCAAAAACACGTGCGAGAGGATGCATCCCGCAGGCTAGTCGAGCAAAAACACGTGCGAGAGGATGCATCCCGCAGGCTAGTCGAGTAAAAACACGTGCGGGAGGATGCATCCCGCAGGCTAGTCGAGTAAAAACACGTGCGAGAGGATGCATCCCGCAGGCTAGTCGAGCAAAAACACGTGCGAGAGGATGCATCCCGCAGGCTAGTCGAGCACAAACACGTGCGAGAGGATGCATCCCGCAGGCTAGTCGAGCAAAAACACGTGCGAGAGGATGCATCCCGCAGGCTAGTCGAGTAAAAACACGTGCGAAAGGATGCATCCCGCAGGCTAGTCGAGCACAAACACGTGCGAGGTTTTGTGGGATGCGCATGCGCAGGTTTTTTGGGATGCGCATGGCTAGTCGAGCAAAAACACGTGCGAGAGGATGCATCCCGCAGGCTAGTCGAGCAAAAACACGTGCGAGAGGATGCATCCCGCAGGCTAGTCGAGTAAAAACACGTGCGCGAGGATGCATCCCGCAGGCTAGTCGAGCAAAAACACGTGCGAGAGGATGCATCCCGCAGGCTAGTCGAGCAAAAACACGTGCGAGAGGATGCATCCCGCAGGCTAGTCGAGTAAAAACACGTGCGAGAGGATGCATCCCGCAGGCTAGTCGAGCACAAACACGTGCGAGAGGATGCATCCCGCAGGCTAGTCGAGCAAAAACACGTGCGGGAGGATGCATCCCGCAGGCTAGTCGAGTAAAAACACGTGCGAAAGGATGCATCCCGCAGCCTAGTCGAGCACAAACACGTGCGAGGTTTTGTGGGATGCGCATGCGCAGGTTTTTTGGGATGCGCATGCGCAGGTTTTTTGGGATGCGCATGGCTAGTCGAGCAAAAACACGTGCGAGAGGATGCATCCCGCAGGCTAGTCGAGCAAAAACACGTGCGAGAGGATGCATCCCGCAGGCTAGTCGAGTAAAAACACGTGCGAGAGGATGCATCCTGCAGGCTAGTCGAGTAAAAACACGTGCGAGAGGATGCATCCCTCAGGCTAGTCGAGTAAAAACACGTGCGAGAGGATGCATCCCGCAGGCTAGTCGAGTAAAAACACGTGCGAGAGGATGCATCCCGCAGGCTAGTCGAGTAAAAACACGTGCGAGAGGATGCATCCCGCAGGCTAGTCGAGTAAAAACACGTGCGAGGTTTTGTGGGATGCGCATGCGCAGGTTTTTTGGGATGCGCATGCCTAGTCGAGCAAAAACACGTGCGAGAGGATGCATCCCGCAGGGTAGTCGATTAAAAAGACGTGCGAGAGGATGCATCCCGCAGGCTAGTCGAGTAAAAACACGTGCGAGAGGATGCATCCCGCAGGCTAGTCGAGTAAAAACACGTGCGAGGTTTTGTGGGATGCGCATGCGCAGGTTTTGTGGGATGCGCATGCGCAGGTTTTTTGGGATGCGCATGGCTAGTCGAGCAAAAACACGTGCGAGAGGATGCATCCCGCAGTGTAGTCGATTAAAAACACGTGCGAGAGGATGCATCCCGCAAGCTAGTCGAGTAAAAACACGTGCGAGAGGATGCATCCCGCAGGCTAGTCGAGCAAAAACACGTGCGAGAGGATGCATCCCGCAGGCTAGTCGAGTAAAAACACGTGCGAGAGGATGCATCCCGCAGACTAGTCGAGTAAAAACACGTGCGAGAGGATGCATCCCGCAGGCTAGTCGAGTTAAAACACGTGCGAGGTTTTGTGGGATGCGCATGCGTAGGTTTTTTGGGATGCGCATGCGCAGGTTTTTTGGGATGCGCATGGCTAGTCGAGCAAAAACACGTGCGAGAGGATGCATCCCGCAGGCTAGTCGAGTAAAAACACGTGCGAGAGGATGCATCCTGCAGGCTAGTCGAGTAAAAACACGTGCGAGAGGATGCATCCCGCAGGCTAGTCGAGTAAAAACACGTGCGAGAGGATGCATCCCGCAGGCTAGTCGAGTAAAAACACGTGCGAGAGGATGCATCCCGCAGGCTAGTCGAGTAAAAACACGTGCGAGGTTTTGTGGGATGCGCATGCGCAGGTTTTTTGGGATGCGCATGGCTAGTCGAGTAAAAACACGTGCGAGAGGATGCATCCCGCAGGCTAGTCGAGTAAAAACACGTGCGAGGTTTTGTGGGATGCGCATGCGCAGGTTTTGTGGGATGCGCATGCGCAGGTTTTGTGGGATGCGCATGCGCAGGTTTTGTGGGATGCGCATGCGCAGGTTTTTTGGGATGCGCATGCGCAGGTTTTTTGGGATGCGCATGGCTAGTCGAGCAAAAACACGTGCGAGAGGATGCATCCCGCAGGCTAGTCGAGTAAAAACACGTGCGGGAGGATGCATCCCGCAGGCTAGTCGAGTAAAAACACGTGCGAGAAAATGCATCCCGCAGGCTAGTCGAGCAAAAACACGTGCGAGAGGATGCATCCCGCAGGCTAGTCGAGTAAAAACACGTGCGAGAGGATGAATCCCGCAGGCTAGTCGAGTAAAAACACGTGCGAGAGGATGCATCCCGCAGGCTAGTCGAGCAAAAACACGTGCGAGAGGATGCATCCCGCAGGCTAGTCGAGTAAAAACACGTGCGAAAGTATGCATCCCGCAGGCTAGTCGAGCACAAACACGTGCGAGGTTTTGTGGGATGCGCATGCGCAGGTTTTGTGGGATGCGCATGCGCAGGTTTTTTCGGATGCGCATGCGCAGGTTTTTTGGGATGCGCATGGCTAGTCGAGCAAAAACACGTGCGAGAGGATGCATCCCGCAGGCTAGTCGAGCAAAAACACGTGCGAGAGGATGCATCCCGCAGGCTAGTCGAGTAAAAACACGTGCGAGAGGATGCATCCCGCAGGCTAGTCGAGCAAAAACACGTGCGAGAGGATGCATCCCGCAGGCTAGTCGAGCAAAAACACGTGCGAGAGGATGCATCCCGCAGGCTAGTCGAGTAAAAACACGTGCGAGAGGATGCATCCCGCAGGCTAGTCGAGCACAAACACGTGCGAGAGGATGCATCCCGCAGGCTAGTCGAGCAAAAACACGTGCGAGAGGATGCATCCCGCAGGCTAGTCGAGTAAAAACACGTGCGAAAGGATGCATCCCGCAGCCTAGTCGAGCACAAACACGTGCGAGGTTTTGTGGGATGCGCATGCGCAGGTTTTTTGGGATGCGCATGCGCAGGTTTTTTGGGATGCGCATGGCTAGTCGAGCAAAAACACGTGCTAGAGGATGCATCCCGCAGGCTAGTCGAGCAAAAACACGTGCGAGAGGATGCATCCCGCAGGCTAGTCGAGTAAAAACACGTGCGAGAGGATGCATCCTGCAGGCTAGTCGAGTAAAAACACGTGCGAGAGGATGCATCCCGCAGGCTAGTCGAGTAAAAACACGTGCGAGAGGATGCATCCCGCAGGCTAGTCGAGCACAAACACGTGCGAGGTTTTGTGGGATGCGCATGCGCAGGTTTTGTGGGATACGCATGCGCAGGTTTTTTGGGATGCGCATGCGCAGGTTTTTTGGGATGCGCATGGCTAGTCGAGCAAAAACACGTGCGAGAGGATGCATCCCGCAGGCTAGTCGAGCAAAAACACGTGCGAGAGGATGCATCCCGCAGGCTAGTCGAGTAAAAACACGTGCGAGAGGATGCATCCTGCAGGCTGGTCGAGTAAAAACACGTGCGAGAGGATGCATCCCGCAGGCTAGTCGAGTAAAAACACGTGCGAGAGGATGCATCCCGCAGGCTAGTCGAGTAAAAACACGTGCGAGAGGATGCATCTCGCAGGCTAGTCGAGTAAAAACACGTGCGAGAGGATGCATCCCGCAGGCTAGTCGAGCACAAACACGTGCGAGAGGATGCATCCCGCAGGCTAGTCGAGCAAAAACACGTGCGAGAGGATGCATCCCGCAGGCTAGTCGAGTAAAAACACGTGCGAGAGGATGCATCCCTCAGGCTAGTCGAGTAAAAACACGTGCGAGAGGATGCATCTCGCAGGCTAGTCGAGTAAAAACACGTGCGAGAGGATGCATCCCGCAGGCTAGTCGAGTAAAAACACGTGCGAGAGGATGCATCCCGCAGGCTAGTCGAGTAAAAACACGTGCGAGGTTTTGTGGGATGCGCATGCGCAGGTTTTTTGGGATGCGCATGCCTAGTCGAGCAAAAACACGTGCGAGAGGATGCATCCCGCAGGGTAGTCGATTAAAAAGACGTGCGAGAGGATGCATCCCGCAGGCTAGTCGAGTAAAAACACGTGCGAGAGGATGCATCCCGCAGGCTAGTCGACCAAAAACACGTGCGAGGGGATGCATCCCGCAGGCTAGTCGAGCAAAAACACGTGCGAGAGGATGCATACCGCAGGCTAGTCGAGTAAAAACACGTGCGAGAGGATGCGTCCCGCAGGCTAGTCGAGCAAAAACACGTGCGAGAGGATGCATCCCGCAGGCTAGTCGAGCAAAAACACGTGCGAGAGGATGCATCCCGCAGGCTAGTCGAGTAAAAACACGTGCGAGAGGATGCATCCTGCAGGCTAGTCGAGTAAAAACACGTGCGAGAGGATTCATCCCGCAGGCTAGTCGAGTAAAAACACGTGCGAGAGGATGCATCCCGCAGGCTAGTCGAGTAAAAACACGTGCGAGAGGATGCATCCCGCAGGCTAGTCGAGTAAAAACACGTGCGAGGTTTTGTGGGATGCGCATGCGCAGGTTTTGTGGGATGCGCATGCGCAGGTTTTTTGGGATGCGCATGGCTAGTCGAGCAAAAACACGTGCGAGAGGATGCATCCCGCAGTGTAGTCGATTAAAAACACGTGCGAGAGGATGCATCCCGCAAGCTAGTCGAGTAAAAACACGTGCGAGAGGATGCATCCCGCAGGCTAGTCGAGCAAAAACACGTGCGAGAGGATGCATCCCGCAGGCTAGTCGAGTAAAAACACGTGCGAGAGGATGCATCCCGCAGGCTAGTCGAGTAAAAACACGTGCGAGAGGATGCATCCCGCAGGCTAGTCGAGTTAAAACACGTGCGAGGTTTTGTGGGATGCGCATGCGTAGGTTTTTTGGGATGCGCATGCGCAGGTTTTTTGGGATGCGCATGGCTAGTCGAGCAAAAACACGTGCGAGAGGATGCATCCCGCAGGCTAGTCGAGTAAAAACACGTGCGAGAGGATGCATCCTGCAGGCTAGTCGAGTAAAAACACGTGCGAGAGGATGCATCCCGCAGGCTAGTCGAGTAAAAACACGTGCGAGAGGATGCATCCCGCAGGCTAGTCGAGTAAAAACACGTGCGAGAGGATGCATCCCGCAGGCTAGTCGAGTAAAAACACGTGCGAGGTTTTGTGGGATGCGCATGAGCAGGTTTTGTGGGATGCGCATGCGCAGGTTTTTTGGGATGCGCATGGCTAGTCGAGTAAAAACACGTGCGAGAGGATGCATCCCGCAGGGTAGTCGAGTAAAAACACGTGCGAGAGGATGCATCCCGCAGGCTAGTCGAGTAAAAACACGTGCGAGGTTTTGTGGGATGCGCATGCGCAGGTTTTGTGGGATGCGCATGCGCAGGTTTTGTGGGATGCGCATGCGCAGGTTTTGTGGGATGCGCATGCGCAGGTTTTTTGGGATTCGCATGCGCAGGTTTTTTGGGATGCGCATGGCTAGTCGAGCAAAAACACGTGCGAGAGGATGCATCCCGCAGGCTAGTCGAGTAAAAACACGTGCGGGAGGATGCATCCCGCAGGCTAGTCGAGTAAAAACACGTGCGAGAAAATGCATCCCGCAGGCTAGTCGAGCAAAAACACGTGCGAGAGGATGCATCCCGCAGGCTAGTCGAGTAAAAACACGTGCGAGAGGATGAATCCCGCAGGCTAGTCGAGTAAAAACACGTGCGAGAGGATGCATCCCGCAGGCTAGTCGAGCAAAAACACGTGCGAGAGGATGCATCCCGCAGGCTAGTCGAGTAAAAACACGTGCGAAAGTATGCATCCCGCAGGCTAGTCGAGCACAAACACGTGCGAGGTTTTGTGGGATGCGCATGCGCAGGTTTTGTGGGATGCGCATGCGCAGGTTTTTTCGGATGCGCATGCGCAGGTTTTTTGGGATGCGCATGGCTAGTCGAGCAAAAACACGTGCGAGAGGATGCATCCCGCAGGCTAGTCGAGCAAAAACACGTGCGAGAGGATGCATCCCGCAGGCTAGTCGAGTAAAAACACGTGCGAGAGGATGCATCCCGCAGGCTAGTCGAGCAAAAACACGTGCGAGAGGATGCATCCCGCAGGCTAGTCGAGCAAAAACACGTGCGAGAGGATGCATCCCGCAGGCTAGTCGAGTAAAAACACGTGCGAGAGGATGCATCCCGCAGGCTAGTCGAGCACAAACACGTGCGAGAGGATGCATCCCGCAGGCTAGTCGAGCAAAAACACGTGCGGGAGGATGCATCCCGCAGGCTAGTCGAGTAAAAACACGTGCGAAAGGATGCATCCCGCAGCCTAGTCGAGCACAAACACGTGCGAGGTTTTGTGGGATGCGCATGCGCAGGTTTTTTGGGATGCGCATGCGCAGGTTTTTTGGGATGCGCATGGCTAGTCGAGCAAAAACACGTGCGAGAGGATGCATCCCGCAGGCTAGTCGAGCAAAAACACGTGCGAGAGGATGCATCCCGCAGGCTAGTCGAGTAAAAACACGTGCGAGAGGATGCATCCTGCAGGCTAGTCGAGTAAAAACACGTGCGAGAGGATGCATCCCTCAGGCTAGTCGAGTAAAAACACGTGCGAGAGGATGCATCCCGCAGGCTAGTCGAGTAAAAACACGTGCGAGAGGATGCATCCCGCAGGCTAGTCGAGTAAAAACACGTGCGAGAGGATGCATCCCGCAGGCTAGTCGAGTAAAAACACGTGCGAGGTTTTGTGGGATGCGCATGCGCAGGTTTTTTGGGATGCGCATGCCTAGTCGAGCAAAAACACGTGCGAGAGGATGCATCCCGCAGGGTAGTCGATTAAAAAGACGTGCGAGAGGATGCATCCCGCAGGCTAGTCGAGTAAAAACACGTGCGAGAGGATGCATCCCGCAGGCTAGTCGAGCAAAAACACGTGCGAGAGGATGCATCCCGCAGGCTAGTCGAGCAAAAACACGTGCGAGAGGATGCATACCGCAGGCTAGTCGAGTAAAAACACGTGCGAGAGGATGCGTCCCGCAGGCTAGTCGAGCAAAAACACGTGCGAGAGGATGCATCCCGCAGGCTAGTCGAGCAAAAACACGTGCGAGAGGATGCATCCCGCAGGCTAGTCGAGTAAAAACACGTGCGAGAGGATGCATCCTGCAGGCTAGTCGAGTAAAAACACGTGCGAGAGGATTCATCCCGCAGGCTAGTCGAGTAAAAACACGTGCGAGAGGATGCATCCCGCAGGCTAGTCGAGTAAAAACACGTGCGAGAGGATGCATCCCGCAGGCTAGTCGAGTAAAAACACGTGCGAGGTTTTGTGGGATGCGCATGCGCAGGTTTTGTGGGATGCGCATGCGCAGGTTTTTTGGGATGCGCATGGCTAGTCGAGCAAAAACACGTGCGAGAGGATGCATCCCGCAGTGTAGTCGATTAAAAACACGTGCGAGAGGATGCATCCCGCAAGCTAGTCGAGTAAAAACACGTGCGAGAGGATGCATCCCGCAGGCTAGTCGAGCAAAAACACGTGCGAGAGGATGCATCCCGCAGGCTAGTCGAGTAAAAACACGTGCGAGAGGATGCATCCCGCAGACTAGTCGAGTAAAAACACGTGCGAGAGGATGCATCCCGCAGGCTAGTCGAGTTAAAACACGTGCGAGGTTTTGTGGGATGCGCATGCGTAGGTTTTTTGGGATGCGCATGCGCAGGTTTTTTGGGATGCGCATGGCTAGTCGAGCAAAAACACGTGCGAGAGGATGCATCCCGCAGGCTAGTCGAGTAAAAACACGTGCGAGAGGATGCATCCTGCAGGCTAGTCGAGTAAAAACACGTGCGAGAGGATGCATCCCGCAGGCTAGTCGAGTAAAAACACGTGCGAGAGGATGCATCCCGCAGGCTAGTCGAGTAAAAACACGTGCGAGAGGATGCATCCCGCAGGCTAGTCGAGTAAAAACACGTGCGAGGTTTTGTGGGATGCGCATGCGCAGGTTTTTTGGGATGCGCATGGCTAGTCGAGTAAAAACACGTGCGAGAGGATGCATCCCGCAGGCTAGTCGAGTAAAAACACGTGCGAGGTTTTGTGGGATGCGCATGCGCAGGTTTTGTGGGATGCGCATGCGCAGGTTTTGTGGGATGCGCATGCGCAGGTTTTGTGGGATGCGCATGCGCAGGTTTTTTGGGATGCGCATGCGCAGGTTTTTTGGGATGCGCATGGCTAGTCGAGCAAAAACACGTGCGAGAGGATGCATCCCGCAGGCTAGTCGAGTAAAAACACGTGCGGGAGGATGCATCCCGCAGGCTAGTCGAGTAAAAACACGTGCGAGAAAATGCATCCCGCAGGCTAGTCGAGCAAAAACACGTGCGAGAGGATGCATCCCGCAGGCTAGTCGAGTAAAAACACGTGCGAGAGGATGAATCCCGCAGGCTAGTCGAGTAAAAACACGTGCGAGAGGATGCATCCCGCAGGCTAGTCGAGCAAAAACACGTGCGAGAGGATGCATCCCGCAGGCTAGTCGAGTAAAAACACGTGCGAAAGTATGCATCCCGCAGGCTAGTCGAGCACAAACACGTGCGAGGTTTTGTGGGATGCGCATGCGCAGGTTTTGTGGGATGCGCATGCGCAGGTTTTTTCGGATGCTCATGCGCAGGTTTTTTGGGATGCGCATGGCTAGTCGAGCAAAAACACGTGCGAGAGGATGCATCCCGCAGGCTAGTCGAGCAAAAACACGTGCGAGAGGATGCATCCCGCAGGCTAGTCGAGTAAAAACACGTGCGAGAGGATGCATCCCGCAGGCTAGTCGAGCAAAAACACGTGCGAGAGGATGCATCCCGCAGGCTAGTCGAGCAAAAACACGTGCGAGAGGATGCATCCCGCAGGCTAGTCGAGTAAAAACACGTGCGAGAGGATGCATCCCGCAGGCTAGTCGAGCACAAACACGTGCGAGAGGATGCATCCCGCAGGCTAGTCGAGCAAAAACACGTGCGAGAGGATGCATCCCGCAGGCTAGTCGAGTAAAAACACGTGCGAAAGGATGCATCCCGCAGCCTAGTCGAGCACAAACACGTGCGAGGTTTTGTGGGATGCGCATGCGCAGGTTTTTTGGGATGCGCATGCGCAGGTTTTTTGGGATGCGCATGGCTAGTCGAGCAAAAACACGTGCTAGAGGATGCATCCCGCAGGCTAGTCGAGCAAAAACACGTGCGAGAGGATGCATCCCGCAGGCTAGTCGAGTAAAAACACGTGCGAGAGGATGCATCCTGCAGGCTAGTCGAGTAAAAACACGTGCGAGAGGATGCATCCCGCAGGCTAGTCGAGTAAAAACACGTGCGAGAGGATGCATCCCGCAGGCTAGTCGAGCACAAACACGTGCGAGGTTTTGTGGGATGCGCATGCGCAGGTTTTGTGGGATACGCATGCGCAGGTTTTTTGGGATGCGCATGCGCAGGTTTTTTGGGATGCGCATGGCTAGTCGAGCAAAAACACGTGCGAGAGGATGCATCCCGCAGGCTAGTCGAGCAAAAACACGTGCGAGAGGATGCATCCCGCAGGCTAGTCGAGTAAAAACACGTGCGAGAGGATGCATCCTGCAGGCTGGTCGAGTAAAAACACGTGCGAGAGGATGCATCCCGCAGGCTAGTCGAGTAAAAACACGTGCGAGAGGATGCATCCCGCAGGCTAGTCGAGTAAAAACACGTGCGAGAGGATGCATCTCGCAGGCTAGTCGAGTAAAAACACGTGCGAGAGGATGCATCCCGCAGGCTAGTCGAGCACAAACACGTGCGAGAGGATGCATCCCGCAGGCTAGTCGAGCAAAAACACGTGCGAGAGGATGCATCCCGCAGGCTAGTCGAGTAAAAACACGTGCGAGAGGATGCATCCCTCAGGCTAGTCGAGTAAAAACACGTGCGAGAGGATGCATCTCGCAGGCTAGTCGAGTAAAAACACGTGCGAGAGGATGCATCCCGCAGGCTAGTCGAGTAAAAACACGTGCGAGAGGATGCATCCCGCAGGCTAGTCGAGTAAAAACACGTGCGAGGTTTTGTGGGATGCGCATGCGCAGGTTTTTTGGGATGCGCATGCCTAGTCGAGCAAAAACACGTGCGAGAGGATGCATCCCGCAGGGTAGTCGATTAAAAAGACGTGCGAGAGGATGCATCCCGCAGGCTAGTCGAGTAAAAACACGTGCGAGAGGATGCATCCCGCAGGCTAGTCGACCAAAAACACGTGCGAGGGGATGCATCCCGCAGGCTAGTCGAGCAAAAACACGTGCGAGAGGATGCATACCGCAGGCTAGTCGAGTAAAAACACGTGCGAGAGGATGCGTCCCGCAGGCTAGTCGAGCAAAAACACGTGCGAGAGGATGCATCCCGCAGGCTAGTCGAGCAAAAACACGTGCGAGAGGATGCATCCCGCAGGCTAGTCGAGTAAAAACACGTGCGAGAGGATGCATCCTGCAGGCTAGTCGAGTAAAAACACGTGCGAGAGGATTCATCCCGCAGGCTAGTCGAGTAAAAACACGTGCGAGAGGATGCATCCCGCAGGCTAGTCGAGTAAAAACACGTGCGAGAGGATGCATCCCGCAGGCTAGTCGAGTAAAAACACGTGCGAGGTTTTGTGGGATGCGCATGCGCAGGTTTTGTGGGATGCGCATGCGCAGGTTTTTTGGGATGCGCATGGCTAGTCGAGCAAAAACACGTGCGAGAGGATGCATCCCGCAGTGTAGTCGATTAAAAACACGTGCGAGAGGATGCATCCCGCAAGCTAGTCGAGTAAAAACACGTGCGAGAGGATGCATCCCGCAGGCTAGTCGAGCAAAAACACGTGCGAGAGGATGCATCCCGCAGGCTAGTCGAGTAAAAACACGTGCGAGAGGATGCATCCCGCAGGCTAGTCGAGTAAAAACACGTGCGAGAGGATGCATCCCGCAGGCTAGTCGAGTTAAAACACGTGCGAGGTTTTGTGGGATGCGCATGCGTAGGTTTTTTGGGATGCGCATGCGCAGGTTTTTTGGGATGCGCATGGCTAGTCGAGCAAAAACACGTGCGAGAGGATGCATCCCGCAGGCTAGTCGAGTAAAAACACGTGCGAGAGGATGCATCCTGCAGGCTAGTCGAGTAAAAACACGTGCGAGAGGATGCATCCCGCAGGCTAGTCGAGTAAAAACACGTGCGAGAGGATGCATCCCGCAGGCTAGTCGAGTAAAAACACGTGCGAGAGGATGCATCCCGCAGGCTAGTCGAGTAAAAACACGTGCGAGGTTTTGTGGGATGCGCATGAGCAGGTTTTGTGGGATGCGCATGCGCAGGTTTTTTGGGATGCGCATGGCTAGTCGAGTAAAAACACGTGCGAGAGGATGCATCCCGCAGGGTAGTCGAGTAAAAACACGTGCGAGAGGATGCATCCCGCAGGCTAGTCGAGTAAAAACACGTGCGAGGTTTTGTGGGATGCGCATGCGCAGGTTTTGTGGGATGCGCATGCGCAGGTTTTGTGGGATGCGCATGCGCAGGTTTTGTGGGATGCGCATGCGCAGGTTTTTTGGGATTCGCATGCGCAGGTTTTTTGGGATGCGCATGGCTAGTCGAGCAAAAACACGTGCGAGAGGATGCATCCCGCAGGCTAGTCGAGTAAAAACACGTGCGGGAGGATGCATCCCGCAGGCTAGTCGAGTAAAAACACGTGCGAGAAAATGCATCCCGCAGGCTAGTCGAGCAAAAACACGTGCGAGAGGATGCATCCCGCAGGCTAGTCGAGTAAAAACACGTGCGAGAGGATGAATCCCGCAGGCTAGTCGAGTAAAAACACGTGCGAGAGGATGCATCCCGCAGGCTAGTCGAGCAAAAACACGTGCGAGAGGATGCATCCCGCAGGCTAGTCGAGTAAAAACACGTGCGAAAGTATGCATCCCGCAGGCTAGTCGAGCACAAACACGTGCGAGGTTTTGTGGGATGCGCATGCGCAGGTTTTGTGGGATGCGCATGCGCAGGTTTTTTCGGATGCGCATGCGCAGGTTTTTTGGGATGCGCATGGCTAGTCGAGCAAAAACACGTGCGAGAGGATGCATCCCGCAGGCTAGTCGAGCAAAAACACGTGCGAGAGGATGCATCCCGCAGGCCAGTCGAGTAAAAACACGTGCGAGAGGATGCATCCCGCAGGCTAGTCGAGCAAAAACACGTGCGAGAGGATGCATCCCGCAGGCTAGTCGAGCAAAAACACGTGCGAGAGGATGCATCCCGCAGGCTAGTCGAGTAAAAACACGTGCGAGAGGATGCATCCCGCAGGCTAGTCGAGCACAAACACGTGCGAGAGGATGCATCCCGCAGGCTAGTCGAGCAAAAACACGTGCGAGAGGATGCATCCCGCAGGCTAGTCGAGTAAAAACACGTGCGAAAGGATGCATCCCGCAGCCTAGTCGAGCACAAACACGTGCGAGGTTTTGTGGGATGCGCATGCGCAGGTTTTTTGGGATGCGCATGCGCAGGTTTTTTGGGATGCGCATGGCTAGTCGAGCAAAAACACGTGCTAGAGGATGCATCCCGCAGGCTAGTCGAGCAAAAACACGTGCGAGAGGATGCATCCCGCAGGCTAGTCGAGTAAAAACACGTGCGAGAGGATGCATCCTGCAGGCTAGTCGAGTAAAAACACGTGCGAGAGGATGCATCCCGCAGGCTAGTCGAGTAAAAACACGTGCGAGAGGATGCATCCCGCAGGCTAGTCGAGCACAAACACGTGCGAGGTTTTGTGGGATGCGCATGCGCAGGTTTTGTGGGATACGCATGCGCAGGTTTTTTGGGATGCGCATGCGCAGGTTTTTTGGGATGCGCATGGCTAGTCGAGCAAAAACACGTGCGAGAGGATGCATCCCGCAGGCTAGTCGAGCAAAAACACGTGCGAGAGGATGCATCCCGCAGGCTAGTCGAGTAAAAACACGTGCGAGAGGATGCATCCTGCAGGCTGGTCGAGTAAAAACACGTGCGAGAGGATGCATCCCGCAGGCTAGTCGAGTAAAAACACGTGCGAGAGGATGCATCCCGCAGGCTAGTCGAGTAAAAACACGTGCGAGAGGATGCATCTCGCAGGCTAGTCGAGTAAAAACACGTGCGAGAGGATGCATCCCGCAGGCTAGTCGAGCACAAACACGTGCGAGAGGATGCATCCCGCAGGCTAGTCGAGCAAAAACACGTGCGAGAGGATGCATCCCGCAGGCTAGTCGAGTAAAAACACGTGCGAGAGGATGCATCCCGCAGGCTAGTCGAGCACAAACACGTGCGAGAGGATGCATCCCGCAGGCTAGTCGAGCACAAACATGTGCGAGAGGATGCATCCCGCAGGCTAGTCGAGCAAAAACACGTGCGAGAGGATGCATCCCGCAGGCTAGTCGAGTAAAAACACGTGCGAAAGGATGCATCCCGCAGGCTAGTCGAGCACAAACACGTGCGAGGTTTTGTGGGATGCGCATGCGCAGGTTTTGTGGGATGCGCATGCGCAGGTTTTTTGGGATGCGCATGCGCAGGTTTTTTGGGATGCGCATGGCTAGTCGAGCAAAAACACGTGCGAGAGGATGCATCCCGCAGGCTAGTCGAGCAAAAACACGTGCGAGAGGATGCATCCCGCAGGCTAGTCGAGTAAAAACACGTGCGAGAGGATGCATCCTGCAGGCTGGTCGAGTAAAAACACGTGCGAGAGGATGCATCCCGCAGGCTAGTCGAGCACAAACACGTGCGAGAGGATGCATCCCGCAGGCTAGTCGAGCAAAAACACGTGCGAGAGGGTGCATCCCGCAGGCTAGTCGAGTAAAAACACGTGCGAGAGGATGCATCCCGCAGGCTAGTCGAGCAAAAACACGTGCGAGAGGATGCATCCCGCAGGCTAGTCGAGCAAAAACACGTGCGAGAGGATGCATCCCGCAGGCTAGTCGAGTAAAAACACGTGCGAGAGGATGCGCCCCGCAGGCTAGTCGAGCAAAAACACGTGCGAGAGGATGCATCCCGCAGGCTAGTCGAGCAAAAACACGTGCGAGAGGATGCATCCCGCAGGCTAGTCGAGCAAAAACACGTGCGAGAGGATGCATCCCGCAGACTAGTCGAGTAAAAACACGTGCGAGAGGATGCTTCCCGCAGGCTAGTCGAGTAAAAACACGTGCGAGAGGATGCTTCCCGCAGGCTAGTCGAGTAAAAACACGTGCAAGAGGATGCTTCCCGCAGGCTAGTCGAGTAAAAACACGTGCGAGAGGATGCATCCCGCAGGCTAGTCGAGTAAAAACACGTGCGAGAGGATGCGCCCCGCAGGCTAGTCGAGCAAAAACACGTGCGAGAGGATGCATCCCGCAGGCTAGTCGAGCAAAAACACGTGCGAGAGGATGCATCCCGCAGGCTAGTCGAGCAAAAACACGTGCGAGAGGATGCATCCCGCAGGCTAGTCGAGTAAAAACACGTGCGGGAGGATGCATCCCGCAGGCTAGTCGAGTAAAAACACGTGCGAGAGGATGCATCCCGCAGGCTAGTCGAGCAAAAACACGTGCGAGAGGATGCATCCCGCAGGCTAGTCGAGCACAAACACGTGCGAGAGGATGCATCCCGCAGGCTAGTCGAGCAAAAACACGTGCGAGAGGATGCATCCCGCAGGCTAGTCGAGTAAAAACACGTGCGAAAGGATGCATCCCGCAGGCTAGTCGAGCACAAACACGTGCGAGGTTTTGTGGGATGCGCATGCGCAGGTTTTTTGGGATGCGCATGCGCAGGTTTTTTGGGATGCGCATGGCTAGTCGAGCAAAAACACGTGCGAGAGGATGCATCCCGCAGGCTAGTCGAGCAAAAACACGTGCGAGAGGATGCATCCCGCAGGCTAGTCGAGTAAAAACACGTGCGAGAGGATGCATCCCGCAGGCTAGTCGAGCAAAAACACGTGCGAGAGGATGCATCCCGCAGGCTAGTCGAGCAAAAACACGTGCGAGAGGATGCATCCCGCAGGCTAGTCGAGTAAAAACACGTGCGAGAGGATGCATCCCGCAGGCTAGTCGAGCACAAACACGTGCGAGAGGATGCATCCCGCAGGCTAGTCGAGCAAAAACACGTGCGAGAGGATGCATCCCGCAGGCTAGTCGAGTAAAAACACGTGCGAAAGGATGCATCCCGCAGCCTAGTCGAGCACAAACACGTGCGAGGTTTTGTGGGATGCGCATGCGCAGGTTTTTTGGGATGCGCATGGCTAGTCGAGCAAAAACACGTGCGAGAGGATGCATCCCGCAGGCTAGTCGAGCAAAAACACGTGCGAGAGGATGCATCCCGCAGGCTAGTCGAGTAAAAACACGTGCGAGAGGATGCATCCTGCAGGCTAGTCGAGTAAAAACACGTGCGAGAGGATGCATCCCTCAGGCTAGTCGAGTAAAAACACGTGCGAGAGGATGCATCCCGCAGGCTAGTCGAGTAAAAACACGTGCGAGAGGATGCATCCCGCAGGCTAGTCGAGTAAAAACACGTGCGAGGTTTTGTGGGATGCGCATGCGCAGGTTTTTTGGGATGCGCATGCCTAGTCGAGCAAAAACACGTGCGAGAGGATGCATCCCGCAGGGTAGTCGATTAAAAAGACGTGCGAGAGGATGCATCCCGCAGGCTAGTCGAGTAAAAACACGTGCGAGAGAATGCATCCCGCAGGCTAGTCGAGCAAAAACACGTGCGAGAGGATGCATCCCGCAGGCTAGTCGAGCAAAAACACGTGCGAGAGGATGCATACCGCAGGCTAGTCGAGTAAAAACACGTGCGAGAGGATGCGTCCCGCAGGCTAGTCGAGCAAAAACACGTGCGAGAGGATGCATCCCGCAGGCTAGTCGAGCAAAAACACGTGCGAGAGGATGCATCCCGCAGGCTAGTCGAGTAAAAACACGTGCGAGAGGATGCATCCTGCAGGCTAGTCGAGTAAAAACACGTGCGAGAGGATTCATCCCGCAGGCTAGTCGAGTAAAAACACGTGCGAGAGGATGCATCCCGCAGGCTAGTCGAGTAAAAACACGTGCGAGAGGATGCATCCCGCAGGCTAGTCGAGTAAAAACACGTGCGAGGTTTTGTGGGATGCGCATGCGCAGGTTTTGTGGGATGCGTATGCGCAGGTTTTTTGGGATGCGCATGGCTAGTCGAGCAAAAACACGTGCGAGAGGATGCATCCCGCAGTGTAGTCGATTAAAAACACGTGCGAGAGGATGCATCCCGCAAGCTAGTCGAGTAAAAACACGTGCGAGAGGATGCATCCCGCAGGCTAGTCGAGCAAAAACACGTGCGAGAGGATGCATCCCGCAGGCTAGTCGAGTAAAAACACGTGCGAGAGGATGCATCCCGCAGTCTAGTCGAGTAAAAACACGTGCGAGAGGATGCATCCCGCAGGCTAGTCGAGTTAAAACACGTGCGAGGTTTTGTGGGATGCGCATGCGTAGGTTTTTTGGGATGCGCATGCGCAGGTTTTTTGGGATGCGCATGGCTAGTCGAGCAAAAACACTTGCGAGAGGATGCATCCCGCAGGCTAGTCGAGTAAAAACACGTGCGAGAGGATGCATCCTGCAGGCTAGTCGAGTAAAAACACGTGCGAGAGGATGCATCCCGCAGGCTAGTCGAGTAAAAACCCGTGCGAGAGGATGCATCCCGCAGGCTAGTCGAGTAAAAACACGTGCGAGAGGATGCATCCCGCAGGCTAGTCGAGTAAAAACACGTGCGAGGTTTTGTGGGATGCGCATGAGCAGGTTTTGTGGGATGCGCATGCGCAGGTTTTTTGGGATGCGCATGGCTAGTCGAGTAAAAACACGTGCGAGAGGATGCATCCCGCAGGGTAGTCGAGTAAAAACACGTGCGAGAGGATGCATCCCGCAGGCTAGTCGAGTAAAAACACGTGCGAGGTTTTGTGGGATGCGCATGCGCAGGTTTTGTGGGATGCGCATGCGCAGGTTTTGTGGGATGCGCATGCGCAGGTTTTGTGGGATGCGCATGCGCAGGTTTTTTGGGATGCGCATGCGCAGGTTTTTTGGGATGCGCATGGCTAGTCGAGCAAAAACACGTGCGAGAGGATGCATCCCGCAGGCTAGTCGAGTAAAAACACGTGCGAGAGGATGCATCCCGCAGGCTAGTCGAGCAAAAACACGTGCGAGAGGATGCATCCCGCAGGCTAGTCGAGTAAAAACACGTGCGAAAGTATGCATCCCGCAGGCTAGTCGAGCACAAACACGTGCGAGGTTTTGTGGGATGCGCATGCGCAGGTTTTGTGGGATGCGCATGCGCAGGTTTTTTCGGATGCGCATGCGCAGGTTTTTTGGGATGCGCATGGCTAGTCGAGCAAAAACACGTGCGAGAGGATGCATCCCGCAGGCTAGTCGAGCAAAAACACGTGCGAGAGGATGCATCCCGCAGGCTAGTCGAGTAAAAACACGTGCGAGAGGATGCATCCCGCAGGCTAGTCGAGCAAAAACACGTGCGAGAGGATGCATCCCGCAGGCTAGTCGAGCAAAAACACGTGCGAGAGGATGCATCCCGCAGGCTAGTCGAGTAAAAACACGTGCGAGAGGATGCATCCCGCAGGCTAGTCGAGCACAAACACGTGCGAGAGGATGCATCCCGCAGGCTAGTCGAGCAAAAACACGTGCGAGAGGATGCATCCCGCAGGCTAGTCGAGTAAAAACACGTGCGAAAGGATGCATCCCGCAGCCTAGTCGAGCACAAACACGTGCGAGGTTTTGTGGGATGCGCATGCGCAGGTTTTTTGGGATGCGCATGCGCAGGTTTTTTGGGATGCGCATGCGCAGGTTTTTTGGGATGCGCATGGCTAGTCGAGCAAAAACACGTGCTAGAGGATGCATCCCGCAGGCTAGTCGAGCAAAAACACGTGCGAGAGGATGCATCCCGCAGGCTAGTCGAGTAAAAACACGTGCGAGAGGATGCATCCTGCAGGCTAGTCGAGTAAAAACACGTGCGAGAGGATGCATCCCGCAGGCTAGTCGAGTAAAAACACGTGCGAGAGGATGCATCCCGCAGGCTAGTCGAGTAAAAACACGTGCGAGAGGATGCATCCCGCAGGCTAGTCGAGTAAAAACACGTGCGAGGTTTTGTGGGATGCGCATGAGCAGGTTTTGTGGGATGCGCATGCGCAGGTTTTTTGGGATGCGCATGCGCAGGTTTTTTGGGATGCGCATGGCTAGTCGAGCAAAAACACGTGCGAGAGGATGCATCCCGCAGGCTAGTCGAGCAAAAACACGTGCGAGAGGATGCATCCCGCAGGCTAGTCGAGTAAAAACACGTGCGAAGTTTTGTGGGATGCGCATGCGCAGGTTTTGTGGGATGCGCATGCGCAGGTTTTTTGGGATGCGCATGCGCAGGTTTTTTGGGATGCGCATGGCTAGTCGAGTAAAAACACGTGCGAGAGGATGCATCCCGCAGGCTAGTCGAGCAAAAACACGTGCGAGAGGATGCATCCCGCAGACTAGTCGAGTAAAAACACGTGCGAGAGGATGCTTCCCGTAGGCTAGTCGAGTAAAAACACGTGCGAGAGGATGCATCCCGCAGGCTAGTCGAGTAAAAACACGTGCGAGAGGATGCATCCCGCAGGCTAGTCGAGCAAAAACACGTGCGAGAGGATGCATCCCGCAGACTAGTCGAGTAAAAACACGTGCGAGAGGATGCATCCCGCAGACTAGTCGAGTAAAAACACGTGCGAGAGGATGCTTCCCGCAGGCTAGTCGAGTAAAAACACGTGCGAGAGGATGCTTCCCGCAGGCTAGTCGAGTAAAAACACGTGCGAGAGGATGCATCCCGCAGGCTAGTCGAGTAAAAACACGTGCGAGGTTTTGTGGGATGCGCATGAGCAGGTTTTGTGGGATGCGCATGCGCAGGTTTTTTGGGATGCGCATGCGCAGGTTTTTTGGGATGCGCATGGCTAGTCGAGCAAAAACACGTGCGAGAGGATGCATCCCGCAGGCTAGTCGAGCAAAAACACGTGCGAGAGGATGCATCCCGCAGACTAGTCGAGTAAAAACACGTGCGAGAGGATGCTTCCCGCAGGCTAGTCGAGTAAAAACACGTGCGAGAGGATGCATCCCGCAGGCTAGTCGAGTAAAAACACGTGCGAGAGGATGCATCCCGCAGGCTAGTCGAGTAAAAACACGTGCGAGAGGATGCATCCCGCAGGCTACTCGAGTAAAAACACGTGCGAGAGGATGCATCCCGCAGGTTAGTCGAGTAAAAACACGTGCGAGGTTTTGTGGGATGCGCATGCGCAGGTTTTTTGGGATGCGCATGGCTAGTCGAGCAAAAACACGTGCGAGAGGATGCATCCCGCAGGCTAGTCGAGCAAAAACACGTGCGAGAGGATGCATCCCGCAGGCTAGTCGAGCAAAAACACGTGCGAGAGGATGCATCCCGCAGGCTAGTCGAGCAAAAACACGTGCGAGAGGATGCATCCCGCAGACTAGTCGAGTAAAAACACGTGCGAGAGGATGCTTCACGCAGGCTAGTCGAGTAAAAACACGTGCGAGAGGATGCTTCCCGCAGGCTAGTCGAGTAAAAACACGTGCAAGAGGATGCTTCCCGCAGGCTAGTCGAGTAAAAACACGTGCGAGAGGATGCATCCCGCAGGCTAGTCGAGTAAAAACACGTGCGAGAGGATGCGCCCCGCAGGCTAGTCGAGCAAAAACACGTGCGAGAGGATGCATCCCGCAGGCTAGTCGAGCAAAAACACGTGCGAGAGGATGCATCCCGCAGGCTAGTCGAGCAAAAACACGTGCGAGAGGATGCATCCCGCAGGCTAGTCGAGTAAAAACACGTGCGAGAGGATGCATCTCGCAGGCTAGTCGAGTAAAAACACGTGCGAGAGGATGCATCCCGCAGGCTAGTCGAGCACAAACACGTGCGAGAGGATGCATCCCGCAGGCTAGTCGAGCAAAAACACGTGCGAGAGGATGCATCCCGCAGGCTAGTCGAGTAAAAACACGTGCGAGAGGATGCATCCCTCAGGCTAGTCGAGTAAAAACACGTGCGAGAGGATGCTTCCCGCAGGCTAGTCGAGTAAAAACACGTGCGAGAGGATGCATCCCGCAGGCTAGTCGAGTAAAAACACGTGCGAGAGGATGCATCCCGCAGGCTAGTCGAGTAAAAACACGTGCGAGGTTTTGTGGGATGCGCATGCGCAGGTTTTTTGGGATGCGCATGCCTAGTCGAGCAAAAACACGTGCGAGAGGATGCATCCCGCAGGGTAGTCGATTAAAAAGACGTGCGAGAGGATGCATCCCGCAGGCTAGTCGAGTAAAAACACGTGCGAGAGGATGCATCCCGCAGGCTAGTCGAGCAAAAACACGTGCGAGAGGATGCATCCCGCAGGCTAGTCGAGCAAAAACACGTGCGAGAGGATGCATACCGCAGGCTAGTCGAGTAAAAACACGTGCGAGAGGATGCGTCCCGCAGGCTAGTCGAGCAAAAACACGTGCGAGAGGATGCATCCCGCAGGCTAGTCGAGCAAAAACACGTGCGAGAGGATGCATCCCGCAGGCTAGTCGAGTAAAAACACGTGCGAGAGGATGCATCCTGCAGGCTAGTCGAGTAAAAACACGTGCGAGAGGATTCATCCCGCAGGCTAGTCGAGTAAAAACACGTGCGAGAGGATGCATCCCGCAGGCTAGTCGAGTAAAAACACGTGCGAGAGGATGCATCCCGCAGGCTAGTCGAGTAAAAACACGTGCGAGGTTTTGTGGGATGCGCATGCGCAGGTTTTTTGGGATGCGCATGGCTAGTCGAGCAAAAACACGTGCGAGAGGATGCATCCCGCAGTGTAGTCGATTAAAAACACGTGCGAGAGGATGCATCCCGCAAGCTAGTCGAGTAAAAACACGTGCGAGAGGATGCATCCCGCAGGCTAGTCGAGCAAAAACACGTGCGAGAGGATGCATCCCGCAGGCTAGTCGAGTAAAAACACGTGCGAGAGGATGCATCCCGCAGGCTAGTCGAGTAAAAACACGTGCGAGAGGATGCATCCCGCAGGCTAGTCGAGTTAAAACACGTGCGAGGTTTTGTGGGATGCGCATGCGTAGGTTTTTTGGGATGCGCATGCGCAGGTTTTTTGGGATGCGCATGGCTAGTCGAGCAAAAACACGTGCGAGAGGATGCATCCCGCAGGCTAGTCGAGTAAAAACACGTGCGAGAGGATGCATCCTGCAGGCTAGTCGAGTAAAAACACGTGCGAGAGGATGCATCCCGCAGGCTAGTCGAGTAAAAACACGTGCGAGAGGATGCATCCCGCAGGCTAGTCGAGTAAAAACACGTGCGAGAGGATGCATCCCGCAGGCTAGTCGAGTAAAAACACGTGCGAGGTTTTGTGGGATGCGCATGAGCAGGTTTTGTGGGATGCGCATGCGCAGGTTTTTTGGGATGCGCATGGCTAGTCGAGTAAAAACACGTGCGAGAGGATGCATCCCGCAGGGTAGTCGAGTAAAAACACGTGCGAGAGGATGCATCCCGCAGGCTAGTCGAGTAAAAACACGTGCGAGGTTTTGTGGGATGCGCATGCGCAGGTTTTGTGGGATGCGCATGCGCAGGTTTTGTGGGATGCGCATGCGCAGGTTTTTTGGGATGCGCATGCGCAGGTTTTTTGGGATGCGCATGGCTAGTCGAGCAAAAACACGTGCGAGAGGATGCATCCCGCAGGCTAGTCGAGTAAAAACACGTGCGGGAGGATGCATCCCGCAGGCTAGTCGAGTAAAAACACGTGCGAGAAAATGCATCCCGCAGGCTAGTCGAAAATGCATCCCGCAGGCTAGTCGAGCAAAAACACGTGCGAGAGGATGCATCCCGCAGGCTAGTCGAGTAAAAACACGTGCGAGAGGATGAATCCCGCAGGCTAGTCGAGTAAAAACACGTGCGAGAGGATGCATCCCGCAGGCTAGTCGAGCAAAAACACGTGCGAGAGGATGCATCCCGCAGGCTAGTCGAGTAAAAACACGTGCGAAAGTATGCATCCCGCAGGCTAGTCGAGCACAAACACGTGCGAGGTTTTGTGGGATGCGCATGCGCAGGTTTTGTGGGATGCGCATGCGCAGGTTTTTTCGGATGCGCATGCGCAGGTTTTTTGGGATGCGCATGGCTAGTCGAGCAAAAACACGTGCGAGAGGATGCATCCCGCAGGCTAGTCGAGCAAAAACACGTGCGAGAGGATGCATCCCGCAGGCTAGTCGAGTAAAAACACGTGCGAGAGGATGCATCCCGCAGGCTAGTCGAGCAAAAACACGTGCGAGAGGATGCATCCCGCAGGCTAGTCGAGCAAAAACACGTGCGAGAGGATGCATCCCGCAGGCTAGTCGAGTAAAAACACGTGCGAGAGGATGCATCCCGCAGGCTAGTCGAGCACAAACACGTGCGAGAGGATGCATCCCGCAGGCTAGTCGAGCAAAAACACGTGCGAGAGGATGCATCCCGCAGGCTAGTCGAGTAAAAACACGTGCGAAAGGATGCATCCCGCAGCCTAGTCGAGCACAAACACGTGCGAGGTTTTGTGGGATGCGCATGCGCAGGTTTTTTGGGATGCGCATGCGCAGGTTTTTTGGGATGCGCATGGCTAGTCGAGCAAAAACACGTGCTAGAGGATGCATCCCGCAGGCTAGTCGAGCAAAAACACGTGCGAGAGGATGCATCCCGCAGGCTAGTCGAGTAAAAACACGTGCGAGAGGATGCATCCTGCAGGCTAGTCGAGTAAAAACACGTGCGAGAGGATGCATCCCGCAGGCTAGTCGAGTAAAAACACGTGCGAGAGGATGCATCCCGCAGGCTAGTCGAGCACAAACACGTGCGAGGTTTTGTGGGATGCGCATGCGCAGGTTTTGTGGGATACGCATGCGCAGGTTTTTTGGGATGCGCATGCGCAGGTTTTTTGGGATGCGCATGGCTAGTCGAGCAAAAACACGTGCGAGAGGATGCATCCCGCAGGCTAGTCGAGCAAAAACACGTGCGAGAGGATGCATCCCGCAGGCTAGTCGAGTAAAAACACGTGCGAGAGGATGCATCCTGCAGGCTGGTCGAGTAAAAACACGTGCGAGAGGATGCATCCCGCAGGCTAGTCGAGTAAAAACACGTGCGAGAGGATGCATCCCGCAGGCTAGTCGAGTAAAAACACGTGCGAGAGGATGCATCTCGCAGGCTAGTCGAGTAAAAACACGTGCGAGAGGATGCATCCCGCAGGCTAGTCGAGCACAAACACGTGCGAGAGGATGCATCCCGCAGGCTAGTCGAGCAAAAACACGTGCGAGAGGATGCATACCGCAGGCTAGTCGAGTAAAAACACGTGCGAGAGGATGCATCCCGCAGGCTAGTCGAGCACAAACACGTGCGAGAGGATGCATCCCGCAGGCTAGTCGAGCACAAACATGTGCGAGAGGATGCATCCCGCAGGCTAGTCGAGCAAAAACACGTGCGAGAGGATGCATCCCGCAGGCTAGTCGAGTAAAAACACGTGCGAAAGGATGCATCCCGCAGGCTAGTCGAGCACAAACACGTGCGAGGTTTTGTGGGATGCGCATGCGCAGGTTTTGTGGGATGCGCATGCGCAGGTTTTTTGGGATGCGCATGCGCAGGTTTTTTGGGATGCGCATGGCTAGTCGAGCAAAAACACGTGCGAGAGGATGCATCCCGCAGGCTAGTCGAGCAAAAACACGTGCGAGAGGATGCATCCCGCAGGCTAGTCGAGTAAAAACACGTGCGAGAGGATGCATCCTGCAGGCTGGTCGAGTAAAAACACGTGCGAGAGGATGCATCCCGCAGGCTAGTCGAGCACAAACACGTGCGAGAGGATGCATCCCGCAGGCTAGTCGAGCAAAAACACGTGCGAGCGGGTGCATCCCGCAGGCTAGTCGAGTAAAAACACGTGCGAGAGGATGCATCCCGCAGGCTAGTCGAGCAAAAACACGTGCGAGAGGATGCATCCCGCAGGCTAGTCGAGCAAAAACACGTGCGAGAGGATGCATCCCGCAGGCTAGTCGAGTAAAAACACGTGCGAGAGGATGCGCCCCGCAGGCTAGTCGAGCAAAAACACGTGCGTGAGGATGCATCCCGCAGGCTAGTCGAGCAAAAACACGTGCGAGAGGATGCATCCCGCAGACTAGTCGAGTAAAAACACGTGCGAGAGGATGCTTCCCGCAGGCTAGTCGAGTAAAAACACGTGCGAGAGGATGCTTCCCGCAGGCTAGTCGAGTAAAAACACGTGCAAGAGGATGCTTCCCGCAGGCTAGTCGAGTAAAAACACGTGCGAGAGGATGCATCCCGCAGGCTAGTCGAGTAAAAACACGTGCGAGAGGATGCGCCCCGCAGGCTAGTCGAGCAAAAACACGTGCGAGAGGATGCATCCCGCAGGCTAGTCGAGCAATAACACGTGCGAGAGGATGCATCCCGCAGGCTAGTCGAGCAAAAACACGTGCGAGAGGATGCATCCCGCAGGCTAGTCGAGTAAAAACACGTGCGGGAGGATGCATCCCGCAGGCTAGTCGAGTAAAAACACGTGCGAGAGGATGCATCCCGCAGGCTAGTCGAGCAAAAACACGTGCGAGAGGATGCATCCCGCAGGCTAGTCGAGCACAAACACGTGCGAGAGGATGCATCCCGCAGGCTAGTCGAGCAAAAACACGTGCGAGAGGATGCATCCCGCAGGCTAGTCGAGTAAAAACACGTGCGAAAGGATGCATCCCGCAGGCTAGTCGAGCACAAACACGTGCGAGGTTTTGTGGGATGCGCATGCGCAGGTTTTTTGGGATGCGCATGCGCAGGTTTTTTGGGATGCGCATGGCTAGTCGAGCAAAAACACGTGCGAGAGGATGCATCCCGCAGGCTAGTCGAGCAAAAACACGTGCGAGAGGATGCATCCCGCAGGCTAGTCGAGTAAAAACACGTGCGAGAGGATGCATCCCGCAGGCTAGTCGAGCAAAAACACGTGCGAGAGGATGCATCCCGCAGGCTAGTCGAGCAAAAACACGTGCGAGAGGATGCATCCCGCAGGCTAGTCGAGTAAAAACACGTGCGAGAGGATGCATCCCGCAGGCTAGTCGAGCACAAACACGTGCGAGAGGATGCATCCCGCAGGCTAGTCGAGCAAAAACACGTGCGAGAGGATGCATCCCGCAGGCTAGTCGAGTAAAAACACGTGCGAAAGGATGCATCCCGCAGCCTAGTCGAGCACAAACACGTGCGAGGTTTTGTGGGATGCGCATGCGCAGGTTTTTTGGGATGCGCATGGCTAGTCGAGCAAAAACACGTGCGAGAGGATGCATCCCGCAGGCTAGTCGAGCAAAAACACGTGCGAGAGAATGCATCCCGCAGGCTAGTCGAGTAAAAACACGTGCGAGAGGATGCATCCTGCAGGCTAGTCGAGTAAAAACACGTGCGAGAGGATGCATCCCTCAGGCTAGTCGAGTAAAAACACGTGCGAGAGGATGCATCCCGCAGGCTAGTCGAGTAAAAACACGTGCGAGAGGATGCATCCCGCAGGCTAGTCGAGTAAAAACACGTGCGAGAGGATGCATCCCGCAGGCTAGTCGAGCAAAAACACGTGCGAGAGGATGCATCCCGCAGGCTAGTCGAGCAAAAACACGTGCGAGAGGATGCATACCGCAGGCTAGTCGAGTAAAAACACGTGCGAGAGGATGCGTCCCGCAGGCTAGTCGAGCAAAAACACGTGCGAGAGGATGCATCCCGCAGGCTAGTCGAGCAAAAACACGTGCGAGAGGATGCATCCCGCAGGCTAGTCGAGTAAAAACACGTGCGAGAGGATGCATCCTGCAGGCTAGTCGAGTAAAATCACGTGCGAGAGGATTCATCCCGCAGGCTAGTCGAGTAAAAACACGTGCGAGAGGATGCATCCCGCAGGCTAGTCGAGTAAAAACACGTGCGAGAGGATGCATCCCGCAGGCTAGTCGAGTAAAAACACGTGCGAGGTTTTGTGGGATGCGCATGCGCAGGTTTTGTGGGATGCGCATGCGCAGGTTTTTTGGGATGCGCATGGCTAGTCGAGCAAAAACACGTGCGAGAGGATGCATCCCGCAGTGTAGTCGATTAAAAACACGTGCGAGAGGATGCATCCCGCAAGCTAGTCGAGTAAAAACACGTGCGAGAGGATGCATCCCGCAGGCTAGTCGAGCAAAAACACGTGCGAGAGGATGCATCCCGCAGGCTAGTCGAGTAAAAACACGTGCGGGAGGATGCATCCCGCAGGCTAGTCGAGTAAAAACACGTGCGAGAGGATGCATCCCGCAGGCTAGTCGAGTTAAAACACGTGCGAGGTTTTGTGGGATGCGCATGCGTAGGTTTTTTGGGATGCGCATGCGCAGGTTTTTTGGGATGCGCATGGCTAGTCGAGCAAAAACACGTGCGAGAGGATGCATCCCGCAGGCTAGTCGAGTAAAAACACGTGCGAGAGGATGCATCCTGCAGGCTAGTCGAGTAAAAACACGTGCGAGAGGATGCATCCCGCAGGCTAGTCGAGTAAAAACACGTGCGAGAGGATGCATCCCGCAGGCTAGTCGAGTAAAAACACGTGCGAGAGGATGCATCCCGCAGGCTAGTCGAGTAAAAACACGTGCGAGGTTTTGTGGGATGCGCATGAGCAGGTTTTGTGGGATGCGCATGCGCAGGTTTTTTGGGATGCGCATGGCTAGTCGAGTAAAAACACGTGCGAGAGGATGCATCCCGCAGGGTAGTCGAGTAAAAACACGTGCGAGAGGATGCATCCCGCAGGCTAGTCGAGTAAAAACACGTGCGAGGTTTTGTGGGATGCGCATGCGCAGGTTTTGTGGGATGCGCATGCGCAGGTTTTGTGGGATGCGCATGCGCAGGTTTTTTGGGATGCGCATGCGCAGGTTTTTTGGGATGCGCATGGCTAGTCGAGTAAAAACACGTGCGAGAGGATGCATCCCGCAGGCTAGTCGAGCAAAAACACGTGCGAGAGGATGCATCCCGCAGACTAGTCGAGTAAAAACACGTGCGAGAGGATGCTTCCCGCAGGCTAGTCGAGTAAAAACACGTGCGAGAGGATGCATCCCGCAGGCTAGTCGAGTAAAAACACGTGCGAGAGGATGCATCCCGCAGGCTAGTCGAGCAAAAACACGTGCGAGAGGATGCATCCCGCAGACTAGTCGAGTAAAAACACGTGCGAGAGGATGCTTCCCGCAGGCTAGTCGAGTAAAAACACGTGCGAGAGGATGCATCCCGCAGGCTAGTCGAGTAAAAACACGTGCGAGAGGATGCATCCCGCAGGCTAGTCGAGTAAAAACACGTGCGAGAGGATGCATCCCGCAGGCTACTCGAGTAAAAACACGTGCGAGAGGATGCATCCCGCAGGTTAGTCGAGTAAAAACACGTGCGAGGTTTTGTGGGATGCGCATGCGCAGGTTTTTTGGGATGCGCATGGCTAGTCGAGCAAAAACACGTGCGAGAGGATGCATCCCGCAGGCTAGTCGAGCAAAAACACGTGCGAGAGGATGCATCCCGCAGGCTAGTCGAGCAAAAACACGTGCGAAAGGATGCATCCCGCAGCCTAGTCGAGCACAAACACGTGCGAGGTTTTGTGGGATGCGCATGCGCAGGTTTTTTGGGATGCGCATGGCTAGTCGAGCAAAAACACGTGCGAGAGGATGCATCCCGCAGGCTAGTCGAGCACAAACATGTGCGAGAGGATGCATCCCGCAGGCTAGTCGAGCAAAAACACGTGCGAGAGGATGCATCCCGCAGGCTAGTCGAGTAAAAACACGTGCGAAAGGATGCATCCCGCAGGCTAGTCGAGCACAAACACGTGCGAGGTTTTGTGGGATGCGCATGCGCAGGTTTTGTGGGATGCGCATGCGCAGGTTTTTTGGGATGCGCATGCGCAGGTTTTTTGGGATGCGCATGGCTAGTCGAGCAAAAACACGTGCGAGAGGATGCATCCCGCAGGCTAGTCGAGCAAAAACACGTGCGAGAGGATGCATCCCGCAGGCTAGTCGAGTAAAAACACGTGCGAGAGGATGCATCCTGCAGGCTGGTCGAGTAAAAACACGTGCGAGAGGATGCATCCCGCAGGCTAGTCGAGCACAAACACGTGCGAGAGGATGCATCCCGCAGGCTAGTCGAGCAAAAACACGTGCGAGCGGGTGCATCCCGCAGGCTAGTCGAGTAAAAACACGTGCGAGAGGATGCATCCCGCAGGCTAGTCGAGCAAAAACACGTGCGAGAGGATGCATCCCGCAGGCTAGTCGAGCAAAAACACGTGCGAGAGGATGCATCCCGCAGGCTAGTCGAGTAAAAACACGTGCGAGAGGATGCGCCCCGCAGGCTAGTCGAGCAAAAACACGTGCGTGAGGATGCATCCCGCAGGCTAGTCGAGCAAAAACACGTGCGAGAGGATGCATCCCGCAGACTAGTCGAGTAAAAACACGTGCGAGAGGATGCTTCCCGCAGGCTAGTCGAGCAAAAACACGTGCGAGAGGATGCATCCCGCAGGCTAGTCGAGTAAAAACACGTGCGAGAGGATGCATCCCGCAGGCTAGTCGAGCAAAAACACGTGCGAGAGGATGCATCCCGCAGGCTAGTCGAGCAAAAACACGTGCGAGAGGATGCATCCCGCAGGCTAGTCGAGTAAAAACACGTGCGAGAGGATGCATCCCGCAGGCTAGTCGAGCACAAACACGTGCGAGAGGATGCATCCCGCAGGCTAGTCGAGCAAAAACACGTGCGAGAGGATGCATCCCGCAGGCTAGTCGAGTAAAAACACGTGCGAAAGGATGCATCCCGCAGCCTAGTCGAGCACAAACACGTGCGAGGTTTTGTGGGATGCGCATGCGCAGGTTTTTTGGGATGCGCATGGCTAGTCGAGCAAAAACACGTGCGAGAGGATGCATCCCGCAGGCTAGTCGAGCAAAAACACGTGCGAGAGAATGCATCCCGCAGGCTAGTCGAGTAAAAACACGTGCGAGAGGATGCATCCTGCAGGCTAGTCGAGTAAAAACACGTGCGAGAGGATGCATCCCTCAGGCTAGTCGAGTAAAAACACGTGCGAGAGGATGCATCCCGCAGGCTAGTCGAGTAAAAACACGTGCGAGAGGATGCATCCCGCAGGCTAGTCGAGTAAAAACACGTGCGAGAGGATGCATCCCGCAGGCTAGTCGAGCAAAAACACGTGCGAGAGGATGCATCCCGCAGGCTAGTCGAGCAAAAACACGTGCGAGAGGATGCATACCGCAGGCTAGTCGAGTAAAAACACGTGCGAGAGGATGCGTCCCGCAGGCTAGTCGAGCAAAAACACGTGCGAGAGGATGCATCCCGCAGGCTAGTCGAGCAAAAACACGTGCGAGAGGATGCATCCCGCAGGCTAGTCGAGTAAAAACACGTGCGAGAGGATGCATCCTGCAGGCTAGTCGAGTAAAATCACGTGCGAAAGGATTCATCCCGCAGGCTAGTCGAGTAAAAACACGTGCGAGAGGATGCATCCCGCAGGCTAGTCGAGTAAAAACACGTGCGAGAGGATGCATCCCGCAGGCTAGTCGAGTAAAAACACGTGCGAGGTTTTGTGGGATGCGCATGCGCAGGTTTTGTGGGATGCGCATGCGCAGGTTTTTTGGGATGCGCATGGCTAGTCGAGCAAAAACACGTGCGAGAGGATGCATCCCGCAGTGTAGTCGATTAAAAACACGTGCGAGAGGATGCATCCCGCAAGCTAGTCGAGTAAAAACACGTGCGAGAGGATGCATCCCGCAGGCTAGTCGAGCAAAAACACGTGCGAGAGGATGCATCCCGCAGGCTAGTCGAGTAAAAACACGTGCGGGAGGATGCATCCCGCAGGCTAGTCGAGTAAAAACACGTGCGAGAGGATGCATCCCGCAGGCTAGTCGAGTTAAAACACGTGCGAGGTTTTGTGGGATGCGCATGCGTAGGTTTTTTGGGATGCGCATGCGCAGGTTTTTTGGGATGCGCATGGCTAGTCGAGCAAAAACACGTGCGAGAGGATGCATCCCGCAGGCTAGTCGAGTAAAAACACGTGCGAGAGGATGCATCCTGCAGGCTAGTCGAGTAAAAACACGTGCGAGAGGATGCATCCCGCAGGCTAGTCGAGTAAAAACACGTGCGAGAGGATGCATCCCGCAGGCTAGTCGAGTAAAAACACGTGCGAGAGGATGCATCCCGCAGGCTAGTCGAGTAAAAACACGTGCGAGGTTTTGTGGGATGCGCATGAGCAGGTTTTGTGGGATGCGCATGCGCAGGTTTTTTGGGATGCGCATGGCTAGTCGAGTAAAAACACGTGCGAGAGGATGCATCCCGCAGGGTAGTCGAGTAAAAACACGTGCGAGAGGATGCATCCCGCAGGCTAGTCGAGTAAAAACACGTGCGAGGTTTTGTGGGATGCGCATGCGCAGGTTTTGTGGGATGCGCATGCGCAGGTTTTGTGGGATGCGCATGCGCAGGTTTTTTGGGATGCGCATGCGCAGGTTTTTTGGGATGCGCATGGCTAGTCGAGTAAAAACACGTGCGAGAGGATGCATCCCGCAGGCTAGTCGAGCAAAAACACGTGCGAGAGGATGCATCCCGCAGACTAGTCGAGTAAAAACACGTGCGAGAGGATGCTTCCCGCAGGCTAGTCGAGTAAAAACACGTGCGAGAGGATGCATCCCGCAGGCTAGTCGAGTAAAAACACGTGCGAGAGGATGCATCCCGCAGGCTAGTCGAGCAAAAACACGTGCGAGAGGATGCATCCCGCAGACTAGTCGAGTAAAAACACGTGCGAGAGGATGCTTCCCGCAGGCTAGTCGAGTAAAAACACGTGCGAGAGGATGCATCCCGCAGGCTAGTCGAGTAAAAACACGTGCGAGAGGATGCATCCCGCAGGCTAGTCGAGTAAAAACACGTGCGAGAGGATGCATCCCGCAGGCTACTCGAGTAAAAACACGTGCGAGAGGATGCATCCCGCAGGTTAGTCGAGTAAAAACACGTGCGAGGTTTTGTGGGATGCGCATGCGCAGGTTTTTTGGGATGCGCATGGCTAGTCGAGCAAAAACACGTGCGAGAGGATGCATCCCGCAGGCTAGTCGAGCAAAAACACGTGCGAGAGGATGCATCCCGCAGGCTAGTCGAGCAAAAACACGTGCGAGAGGATGCATCCCGCAGGCTAGTCGAGCAAAAACACGTGCGAGAGGATGCATCCCGCAGACTAGTCGAGTAAAAACACGTGCGAGAGGATGCTTCCCGCAGGCTAGTCGAGTAAAAACACGTGCGAGAGGATGCTTCCCGCAGGCTAGTCGAGTAAAAACACGTGCAAGAGGATGCTTCCCGCAGGCTAGTCGAGTAAAAACACGTGCGAGAGGATGCATCCCGCAGGCTAGTCGAGTAAAAACACGTGCGAGAGGATGCGCCCCGCAGGCTAGTCGAGCAAAAACACGTGCGAGAGGATGCATCCCGCAGGCTAGTCGAGCAAAAACACGTGCGAGAGGATGCATCCCGCAGGCTAGTCGAGCAAAAACACGTGCGAGAGGATGCATCCCGCAGGCTAGTCGAGTAAAAACACGTGCGGGAGGATGCATCCCGCAGGCTAGTCGAGTAAAAACACGTGCGAGAGGATGCATCCCGCAGGCTAGTCGAGCAAAAACACGTGCGAGAGGATGCATCCCGCAGGCTAGTCGAGCACAAACACGTGCGAGAGGATGCATCCCGCAGGCTAGTCGAGCAAAAACACGTGCGAGAGGATGCATCCCGCAGGCTAGTCGAGTAAAAACACGTGCGAAAGGATGCATCCCGCAGGCTAGTCGAGCACAAACACGTGCGAGGTTTTGTGGGATGCGCATGCGCAGGTTTTTTGGGATGCGCATGCGCAGGTTTTTTGGGATGCGCATGGCTAGTCGAGCAAAAACACGTGCGAGAGGATGCATCCCGCAGGCTAGTCGAGCAAAAACACGTGCGAGAGGATGCATCCCGCAGGCTAGTCGAGTAAAAACACGTGCGAGAGGATGCATCCCGCAGGCTAGTCGAGCAAAAACACGTGCGAGAGGATGCATCCCGCAGGCTAGTCGAGCAAAAACACGTGCGAGAGGATGCATCCCGCAGGCTAGTCGAGTAAAAACACGTGCGAGAGGATGCATCCCGCAGGCTAGTCGAGCACAAACACGTGCGAGAGGATGCATCCCGCAGGCTAGTCGAGCAAAAACACGTGCGAGAGGATGCATCCCGCAGGCTAGTCGAGTAAAAACACGTGCGAAAGGATGCATCCCGCAGCCTAGTCGAGCACAAACACGTGCGAGGTTTTGTGGGATGCGCATGCGCAGGTTTTTTGGGATGCGCATGCGCAGGTTTTTTGGGATGCGCATGGCTAGTCGAGCAAAAACACGTGCGAGAGGATGCATCCCGCAGGCTAGTCGAGCAAAAACACGTGCGAGAGGATGCATCCCGCAGGCTAGTCGAGCAAAAACACGTGCGAGAGGATGCATCCCGCAGGCTAGTCGAGTAAAAACACGTGCGAGAGGATGCATCCTGCAGGCTAGTCGAGTAAAAACACGTGCGAGAGGATGCATCCCTCAGGCTAGTCGAGTAAAAACACGTGTGAGAGGATGCATCCCGCAGGCTAGTCGAGTAAAAACACGTGCGAGAGGATGCATCCCGCAGGCTAGTCGAGTAAAAACACGTGCGAGAGGATGCATCCCGCAGGCTAGTCGAGTAAAAACACGTGCGAGGTTTTGTGGGATGCGCATGCGCAGGTTTTTTGGGATGCGCATGCCTAGTCGAGCAAAAACACGTGCGAGAGGATGCATCCCGCAGGGTAGTCGATTAAAAAGACGTGCGAGAGGATGCATCCCGCAGGCTAGTCGAGTAAAAACACGTGCGAGAGGATGCATCCCGCAGGCTAGTCGAGCAAAAACACGTGCGAGAGGATGCATCCCGCAGGCTAGTCGAGCAAAAACACGTGCGAGAGGATGCATACCGCAGGCTAGTCGAGTAAAAACACGTGCGAGAGGATGCGTCCCGCAGGCTAGTCGAGCAAAAACACGTGCGAGAGGATGCATCCCGCAGGCTAGTCGAGCAAAAACACGTGCGAGAGGATGCATCCCGCAGGCTAGTCGAGTAAAAACACGTGCGAGAGGATGCATCCTGCAGGCTAGTCGAGTAAAAACACGTGCGAGAGGATTCATCCCGCAGGCTAGTCGACTAAAAACACGTGCGAGAGGATGCATCCCGCAGGCTAGTCGAGTAAAAACACGTGCGAGAGGATGCATCCCGCAGGCTAGTCGAGTAAAAACATGTGCGAGGTTTTGTGGGATGCGCATGCGCAGGTTTTGTGGGATGCGCATGCGCAGGTTTTTTGGGATGCGCATGGCTAGTCGAGCAAAAACAAGTGCGAGAGGATGCATCCCGCAGTGTAGTCGATTAAAAACACGTGCGAGAGGATGCATCCCGCAAGCTAGTCGAGTAAAAACACGTGCGAGAGGATGCATCCCGCAGGCTAGTCGAGCAAAAACACGTGCGAGAGGATGCATACCGCAGGCTAGTCGAGTAAAAACACGTGCGAGAGGATGCATCCCGCAGGCTAGTCGAGTAAAAACACGTGCGAGAGGATGCATCCCGCAGGCTAGTCGAGTTAAAACACGTGCGAGGTTTTGTGGGATGCGCATGCGTAGGTTTTTTGGGATGCGCATGCGCAGGTTTTTTGGGATGCGCATGGCTAGTCGAGCAAAAACACGTGCGAGAGGATGCATCCCGCAGGCTAGTCGAGTAAAAACACGTGCGAGAGGATGCATCCTGCAGGCTAGTCGAGTAAAAACACGTGCGAGAGGATGCATCCCGCAGGCTAGTCGAGTAAAAACACGTGCGAGAGGATGCATCCCGCAGGCTAGTCGAGTAAAAACACGTGCGAGAGGATGCATCCCGCAGGCTAGTCGAGTAAAAACACGTGCGAGGTTTTGTGGGATGCGCATGAGCAGGTTTTGTGGGATGCGCATGCGCAGGTTTTTTGGGATGCGCATGGCTAGTCGAGTAAAAACACGTGCGAGAGGATGCATCCCGCAGGGTAGTCGAGTAAAAACACGTGCGAGAGGATGCATCCCGCAGGCTAGTCGAGTAAAAACACGTGCGAGGTTTTGTGGGATGCGCATGCGCAGGTTTTGTGGGATGCGCATGCGCAGGTTTTGTGGGATGCGCATGCGCAGGTTTTGTGGGATGCGCATGCGCAGGTTTTTTGGGATGCGCATGCGCAGGTTTTTTGGGATGCGCATGGCTAGTCGAGCAAAAACACGTGCGAGAGAATGCATCCCGCAGGCTAGTCGAGTAAAAACACGTGCGGGAGGATGCATCCCGCAGGCTAGTCGAGTAAAAACACGTGCGAGAAAATGCATCCCGCAGGCTAGTCGAGCAAAAACACGTGCGAGAGGATGCATCCCGCAGGCTAGTCGAGTAAAAACACGTGCGAGAGGATGAATCCCGCAGGCTAGTCGAGTAAAAACACGTGCGAGAGGATGCATCCCGCAGGCTAGTCGAGCAAAAACACGTGCGAGAGGATGCATCCCGCAGGCTAGTCGAGTAAAAACACGTGCGAAAGTATGCATCCCGCAGGCTAGTCGAGCACAAACACGTGCGAGGTTTTGTGGGATGCGCATGCGCAGGTTTTGTGGGATGCGCATGCGCAGGTTTTTTCGGATGCGCATGCGCAGGTTTTTTGGGATGCGCATGGCTAGTCGAGCAAAAACACGTGCGAGAGGATGCATCCCGCAGGCTAGTCGAGCAAAAACACGTGCGAGAGGATGCATCCCGCAGGCTAGTCGAGTAAAAACACGTGCGAGAGGATGCATCCCGCAGGCTAGTCGAGCAAAAACACGTGCGAGAGGATGCATCCCGCAGGCTAGTCGAGCAAAAACACGTGCGAGAGGATGCATCCCGCAGGCTAGTCGAGTAAAAACACGTGCGAGAGGATGCATCCCGCAGGCTAGTCGAGCACAAACACGTGCGAGAGGATGCATCCCGCAGGCTAGTCGAGCAAAAACACGTGCGAGAGGATGCATCCCGCAGGCTAGTCGAGTAAAAACACGTGCGAAAGGATGCATCCCGCAGCCTAGTCGAGCACAAACACGTGCGAGGTTTTGTGGAATGCGCATGCGCAGATTTTTTGGGATGCGCATGCGCAGGTTTTTTGGGATGCGCATGCGCAGGTTTTTTGGGATGCGCATGGCTAGTCGAGCAAAAACACGTGCTAGAGGATGCATCCCGCAGGCTAGTCGAGCAAAAACACGTGCGAGAGGATGCATCCCGCAGGCTAGTCGAGTAAAAACACGTGCGAGAGGATGCATCCTGCAGGCTAGTCGAGTAAAAACACGTGCGAGAGGATGCATCCCGCAGGCTAGTCGAGTAAAAACACGTGCGAGAGGATGCATCCCGCAGGCTAGTCGAGTAAAAACACGTGCGAGAGGATGCATCCCGCAGGCTAGTCGAGTAAAAACACGTGCGAGAGGATGCATCTCGCAGGCTAGTCGAGCAAAAACAAGTGCGAGAGGATGCATCCCGCAGGCTAGTCGAGTAAAAACACGTGCGAAAGGATGCATCCCGCAGGCTAGTCGAGCACAAACACGTGCGAGGTTTTGTGGGATGCGCATGCGCAGGTTTTGTGGGATGCGCATGCGCAGGTTTTTTGGGATGCGCATGCGCAGGTTTTTTGGGATGCGCATGGCTAGTCGAGCAAAAACACGTGCGAGAGGATGCATCCCGCAGGCTAGTCGAGCAAAAACACGTGCGAGAGGATGCATCCCGCAGGCTAGTCGAGTAAAAACACGTGCGAGAGGATGCATCCCGCAGGCTAGTCGAGTAAAAACACGTGCGAGAGGATGCATCTCGCAGGCTAGTCGAGCAAAAACACGTGCGAGAGGATGCATCCCGCAGGCTAGTCGAGCACAAACACGTGCGAGGTTTTGTGGGATGCGCATGCGCAGGTTTTGTGGGATACGCATGCGCAGGTTTTTTGGGATGCGCATGCGCAGGTTTTTTGGGATGCGCATGGCTAGTCGAGCAAAAACACGTGCGAGAGGATGCATCCCGCAGGCTAGTCGAGCAAAAACACGTGCGAGAGGATGCATCCCGCAGGCTAGTCGAGTAAAAACACGTGCGAGAGGATGCATCCTGCAGGCTGGTCGAGTAAAAACACGTGCGAGAGGATGCATCCCGCAGGCTAGTCGAGTAAAAACACGTGCGAGAGGATGCATCCCGCAGGCTAGTCGAGTAAAAACACGTGCGAGAGGATGCATCTCGCAGGCTAGTCGAGCAAAAACACGTGCGAGAGGATGCATCCCGCAGGCTAGTCGAGTAAAAACACGTGCGAAAGGATGCATCCCGCAGGCTAGTCGAGCACAAACACGTGCGAGGTTTTGTGGGATGCGCATGCGCAGGTTTTGTGGGATGCGCATGCGCAGGTTTTTTGGGATGCGCATGCGCAGGTTTTTTGGGATGCGCATGGCTAGTCGAGCAAAAACACGTGCGAGAGGATGCATCCCGCAGGCTAGTCGAGCAAAAACACGTGCGAGAGGATGCATCCCGCAGGCTAGTCGAGTAAAAACACGTGCGAGAGGATGCATCCTGCAGGCTGGTCGAGTAAAAACACGTGCGAGAGGATGCATCCCGCAGGCTAGTCGAGCACAAACACGTGCGAGAGGATGCATCCCGCAGGCTAGTCGAGCAAAAACACGTGCGAGAGGGTGCATCCCGCAGGCTAGTCGAGTAAAAACACGTGCGAGAGGATGCATCCTGCAGGCTAGTCGAGTAAAAACACGTGCGAGAGGATGCATCCCGCAGGCTAGTCGAGCAAAAACACGTGCGAGAGGATGTATCCCGCAGGCTAGTCGAGCAAAAACACGTGCGAGAGGATGCATCCCGCAGGCTAGTCGAGTAAAAACACGTGCGAGAGGATGCATCCCGCAGGCTAGTCGAGCAAAAACACGTGCGAGAGGATGCATCCCGCAGGCTAGTCGAGCAAAAACACGTGCGAGAGGATGCATCCCGCAGGCTAGTCGAGTAAAAACACGTGCGAGAGGATGTATCCCGCAGACTAGTCGAGTAAAAACACGTGCGAGAGGATGCTTCCCGCAGGCTAGTCGAGTAAAAACACGTGCGAGAGGATGCTTCCCGCAGGCTAGTCGAGTAAAAACACGTGCAAGAGGATGCTTCCCGCAGGCTAGTCGAGTAAAAACACGTGCGAGAGGATGCATCCCGCAGGCTAGTCGAGTAAAAACACGTGCGAGAGGATGCGCCCCGCAGGCTAGTCGAGCAAAAACACGTGCGAGAGGATGCATCCCGCAGGCTAGTCGAGCAAAAACACGTGCGAGAGGATGCATCCCGCAGGCTAGTCGAGCAAAAACACGTGCGAGAGGATGCATCCCGCAGACTAGTCGAGTAAAAACACGTGCGAGAGGATGCTTCCCGCAGGCTAGTCGAGTAAAAACACGTGCGAGAGGATGCTTCCCGCAGGCTAGTCGAGTAAAAACACGTGCAAGAGGATGCTTCCCGCAGGCTAGTCGAGTAAAAACACGTGCGAGAGGATGCATCCCGCAGGCTAGTCGAGTAAAAACACGTGCGAGAGGATGCGCCCCGCAGGCTAGTCGAGCAAAAACACGTGCGAGAGGATGCATCCCGCAGGCTAGTCGAGCAAAAACACGTGCGAGAGGATGCATCCCGCAGGCTAGTCGAGCAAAAACACGTGCGAGAGGATGCATCCCGCAGGCTAGTCGAGTAAAAACACGTGCGGGAGGATGCATCCCGCAGGCTAGTCGAGTAAAAACACGTGCGAGAGGATGCATCCCGCAGGCTAGTCGAGCAAAAACACGTGCGAGAGGATGCATCCCGCAGGCTAGTCGAGCACAAACACGTGCGAGAGGATGCATCCCGCAGGCTAGTCGAGCAAAAACACGTGCGAGAGGATGCATCCCGCAGGCTAGTCGAGTAAAAACACGTGCGAAAGGATGCATCCCGCAGGCTAGTCGAGCACAAACACGTGCGAGGTTTTGTGGGATGCGCATGCGCAGGTTTTTTGGGATGCGCATGCGCAGGTTTTTTGGGATGCGCATGGCTAGTCGAGCAAAAACACGTGCGAGAGGATGCATCCCGCAGGCTAGTCGAGCAAAAACACGTGCGAGAGGATGCATCCCGCAGGCTAGTCGAGTAAAAACACGTGCGAGAGGATGCATCCCGCAGGCTAGTCGAGCAAAAACACGTGCGAGAGGATGCATCCCGCAGGCTAGTCGAGCAAAAACACGTGCGAGAGGATGCATCCCGCAGGCTAGTCGAGTAAAAACACGTGCGAGAGGATGCATCCCGCAGGCTAGTCGAGCACAAACACGTGCGAGAGGATGCATCCCGCAGGCTAGTCGAGCAAAAACACGTGCGAGAGGATGCATCCCGCAGGCTAGTCGAGTAAAAACACGTGCGAGAGGATGCATCCCGCAGGCTAGTCGAGCACAAACACGTGCGAGAGGAGGCATCCCGCAGGCTAGTCGAGCAAAAACACGTGCGAGAGGATGCATCCCGCAGGCTAGTCGAGTAAAAACACGTGCGAAAGGATGCATCCCGCAGCCTAGTCGAGCACAAACACGTGCGAGGTTTTGTGGGATGCGGATGCGCAGGTTTTTTGGGATGCGCATGCGCAGGTTTTTTGGGATGCGCATGCGCAGGTTTTTTGGGATGCGCATGGCTAGTCGAGCAAAAACACGTGCTAGAGGATGCATCCCGCAGGCTAGTCGAGCAAAAACACGTGCGAGAGGATGCATCCCGCAGGCTAGTCGAGTAAAAACACGTGCGAGAGGATGCATCCTGCAGGCTAGTCGAGTAAAAACACGTGCGAGAGGATGCATCCCGCAGGCTAGTCGAGTAAAAACACGTGCGAGAGGATGCATCCCGCAGGCTAGTCGAGCACAAACACGTGCGAGGTTTTGTGGGATGCGCATGCGCAGGTTTTGTGGGATACGCATGCGCAGGTTTTTTGGGATGCGCATGCGCAGGTTTTTTGGGATGCGCATGGCTAGTCGAGCAAAAACACGTGCGAGAGGATGCATCCCGCAGGCTAGTCGAGCAAAAACACGTGCGAGAGGATGCATCCCGCAGGCTAGTCGAGTAAAAACACGTGCGAGAGGATGCATCCTGCAGGCTGGTCGAGTAAAAACACGTGCGAGAGGATGCATCCCGCAGGCTAGTCGAGTAAAAACACGTGCGAGAGGATGCATCCCGCAGGCTAGTCGAGTAAAAACACGTGCGAGAGGATGCATCTCGCAGGCTAGTCGAGTAAAAACACGTGCGAGAGGATGCATCCCGCAGGCTAGTCGAGCACAAACACGTGGGAGAGGATGCATCCCGCAGGCTAGTCGAGCAAAAACACGTGCGAGGGGATGCATCCCGCAGGCTAGTCGAGTAAAAACACGTGCGAGAGGATGCATCCCGCAGGCTAGTCGAGCACAAACACGTGCGAGAGGATGCATCCCGCAGGCTAGTCGAGCACAAACATGTGCGAGAGGATGCATCCCGCAGGCTAGTCGAGCAAAAACACGTGCGAGAGGATGCATCCCGCAGGCTAGTCGAGTAAAAACACGTGCGAAAGGATGCATCCCGCAGGCTAGTCGAGCACAAACACGTGCGAGGTTTTGTGGGATGCGCATGCGCAGGTTTTGTGGGATGCGCATGCGCAGGTTTTTTGGGATGCGCATGCGCAGGTTTTTTGGGATGCGCATGGCTAGTCGAGCAAAAACACGTGCGAGAGGATGCATCCCGCAGGCTAGTCGAGCAAAAACACGTGCGAGAGGATGCATCCCGCAGGCTAGTCGAGTAAAAACACGTGCGAGAGGATGCATCCTGCAGGCTGGTCGAGTAAAAACACGTGCGAGAGGATGCATCCCGCAGGCTAGTCGAGCACAAACACGTGCGAGAGGATGCATCCCGCAGGCTAGTCGAGCAAAAACACGTGCGAGAGGGTGCATCCCGCAGGCTAGTCGAGTAAAAACACGTGCGAGAGGATGCATCCTGCAGGCTAGTCGAGTAAAAACACGTGCGAGAGGATGCATCCCGCAGGCTAGTCGAGCAAAAACACGTGCGAGAGGATGCATCCCGCAGGCTAGTCGAGCAAAAACACGTGCGAGAGGATGCATCCCGCAGGCTAGTCGAGTAAAAACACGTGCGAGAGGATGCATCCCGCAGGCTAGTCGAGCAAAAACACGTGCGAGAGGATGCATCCCGCAGGCTAGTCGAGCAAAAACACGTGCGAGAGGATGCATCCCGCAGGCTAGTCGAGTAAAAACACGTGCGAGAGGATGCATCCCGCAGACTAGTCGAGTAAAAACACGTGCGAGAGGATGCTTCCCGCAGGCTAGTCGAGTAAAAACACGTGCAAGAGGATGCTTCCCGCAGGCTAGTCGAGTAAAAACACGTGCGAGAGGATGCATCCCGCAGGCTAGTCGAGTAAAAACACGTGCGAGAGGATGCGCCCCGCAGGCTAGTCGAGCAAAAACACGTGCGAGAGGATGCATCCCGCAGGCTAGTCGAGCAAAAACACGTGCGAGAGGATGCATCCCGCAGGCTAGTCGAGCAAAAACACGTGCGAGAGGATGCATCCCGCAGACTAGTCGAGTAAAAACACGTGCGAGAGGATGCTTCCCGCAGGCTAGTCGAGTAAAAACACGTGCGAGAGGATGCTTCCCGCAGGCTAGTCGAGTAAAAACACGTGCAAGAGGATGCTTCCCGCAGGCTAGTCGAGTAAAAACACGTGCGAGAGGATGCATCCCGCAGGCTAGTCGAGTAAAAACACGTGCGAGAGGATGCGCCCCGCAGGCTAGTCGAGCAAAAACACGTGCGAGAGGATGCATCCCGCAGGCTAGTCGAGCAAAAACACGTGCGAGAGGATGCATCCCGCAGGCTAGTCGAGCAAAAACACGTGCGAGAGGATGCATCCCGCAGGCTAGTCGAGTAAAAACACGTGCGGGAGGATGCATCCCGCAGGCTAGTCGAGTAAAAACACGTGCGAGAGGATGCATCCCGCAGGCTAGTCGAGCAAAAACACGTGCGAGAGGATGCATCCCGCAGGCTAGTCGAGCACAAACACGTGCGAGAGGATGCATCCCGCAGGCTAGTCGAGCAAAAACACGTGCGAGAGGATGCATCCCGCAGGCTAGTCGAGTAAAAACACGTGCGAAAGGATGCATCCCGCAGGCTAGTCGAGCACAAACACGTGCGAGGTTTTGTGGGATGCGCATGCGCAGGTTTTTTGGGATGCGCATGCGCAGGTTTTTTGGGATGCGCATGGCTAGTCGAGCAAAAACACGTGCGAGAGGATGCATCCCGCAGGCTAGTCGAGCAAAAACACGTGCGAGAGGATGCATCCCGCAGGCTAGTCGAGTAAAAACACGTGCGAGAGGATGCATCCCGCAGGCTAGTCGAGCAAAAACACGTGCGAGAGGATGCATCCCGCAGGCTAGTCGAGCAAAAACACGTGCGAGAGGATGCATCCCGCAGGCTAGTCGAGTAAAAACACGTGCGAGAGGATGCATCCCGCAGGCTAGTCGAGCACAAACACGTGCGAGAGGATGCATCCCGCAGGCTAGTCGAGCAAAAACACGTGCGAGAGGATGCATCCCGCAGGCTAGTCGAGCAAAAACACGTGCGAGAGGATGCATACCGCAGGCTAGTCGAGTAAAAACACGTGCGAGAGGATGCGTCCCGCAGGCTAGTCGAGCAAAAACACGTGCGAGAGGATGCATCCCGCCGGCTAGTCGAGCAAAAACACGTGCGAGAGGATGCATCCCGCAGGCTAGTCGAGTAAAAACACGTGCGAGAGGATGCATCCTGCAGGCTAGTCGAGTAAAAACACGTGCGAGAGGATTCATCCCGCAGGCTAGTCGAGTAAAAACACGTGCGAGAGGATGCATCCCGCAGGCTAGTCGAGTAAAAACACGTGCGAGAGGATGCATCCCGCAGGCTAGTCGAGTAAAAACACGTGCGAGGTTTTGTGGGATGCGCATGCGCAGGTTTTGTGGGATGCGCATGCGCAGGTTTTTTGGGATGCGCATGGCTAGTCGAGCAAAAACACGTGCGAGAGGATGCATCCCGCAGTGTAGTCGATTAAAAACACGTGCGAGAGGATGCATCCCGCAAGCTAGTCGAGTAAAAACACGTGCGAGAGGATGCATCCCGCAGGCTAGTCGAGCAAAAACACGTGCGAGAGGATGCATCCCGCAGGCTAGTCGAGTAAAAACACGTGCGAGAGGATGCATCCCGCAGGCTAGTCGAGTAAAAACACGTGCGAGAGGATGCATCCCGCACGCTAGTCGAGTTAAAACACGTGCGAGGTTTTGTGGGATGCGCATGCGTAGGTTTTTTGGGATGCGCATGCGCAGGTTTTTTGGGATGCGCATGGCTAGTCGAGCAAAAACACGTGCGAGAGGATGCATCCCGCAGGCTAGTCGAGTAAAAACACGTGCGAGAGGATGCATCCTGCAGGCTAGTCGAGTAAAAACACGTGCGAGAGGATGCATCCCGCAGGCTAGTCGAGTAAAAACACGTGCGAGAGGATGCATCCCGCAGGCTAGTCGAGTAAAAACACGTGCGAGAGGATGCATCCCGCAGGCTAGTCGAGTAAAAACACGTGCGAGGTTTTGTGGGATGCGCATGAGCAGGTTTTGTGGGATGCGCATGCGCAGGTTTTTTGGGATGCGCATGGCTAGTCGAGTAAAAACACGTGCGAGAGGATGCATCCCGCAGGGTAGTCGAGTAAAAACACGTGCGAGAGGATGCATCCCGCAGGCTAGTCGAGTAAAAACACGTGCGAGGTTTTGTGGGATGCGCATGCGCAGGTTTTGTGGGATGCGCATGCGCAGGTTTTGTGGGATGCGCATGCGCAGGTTTTTTGGGATGCGCATGCGCAGGTTTTTTGGGATGCGCATGGCTAGTCGAGCAAAAACACGTGCGAGAGGATGCATCCCGCAGGCTAGTCGAGTAAAAACACGTGCGGGAGGATGCATCCCGCAGGCTAGTCGAGTAAAAACACGTGCGAGAAAATGCATCCCGCAGGCTAGTCGAGCAAAAACACGTGCGAGAGGATGCATCCCGCAGGCTAGTCGAGTAAAAACACGTGCGAGAGGATGAATCCCGCAGGCTAGTCGAGTAAAAACACGTGCGAGAGGATGCATCCCGCAGGCTAGTCGAGCAAAAACACGTGCGAGAGGATGCATCCCGCAGGCTAGTCGAGTAAAAACACGTGCGAAAGTATGCATCCCGCAGGCTAGTCGAGCACAAACACGTGCGAGGTTTTGTGGGATGCGCATGCGCAGGTTTTGTGGGATGCGCATGCGCAGGTTTTTTCGGATGCGCATGCGCAGGTTTTTTGGGATGCGCATGGCTAGTCGAGCAAAAACACGTGCGAGAGGATGCATCCCACAGGCTAGTCGAGCAAAAACACGTGCGAGAGGATGCATCCCGCAGGCTAGTCGAGTAAAAACACGTGCGAGAGGATGCATCCCGCAGGCTACTCGAGCAAAAACACGTGCGAGAGGATGCATCCCGCAGGCTAGTCGAGCAAAAACACGTGCGAGAGGATGCATCCCGCAGGCTAGTCGAGTAAAAACACGTGCGAGAGGATGCATCCCGCAGGCTAGTCGAGCACAAACACGTGCGAGAGGATGCATCCCGCAGGCTAGTCGAGCAAAAACACGTGCGAGAGGATGCATCCCGCAGGCTAGTCGAGTAAAAACACGTGCGAAAGGATGCATCCCGCAGCCTAGTCGAGCACAAACACGTGCGAGGTTTTGTGGGATGCGCATGCGCAGGTTTTTTGGGATGCGCATGCGCAGGTTTTTTGGGATGCGCATGCGCAGGTTTTTTGGGATGCGCATGGCTAGTCGAGCAAAAACACGTGCTAGAGGATGCATCCCGCAGGCTAGTCGAGCAAAAACACGTGCGAGAGGATGCATCCCGCAGGCTAGTCGAGTAAAAACACGTGCGAGAGGATGCATCCTGCAGGCTAGTCGAGTAAAAACACGTGCGAGAGGATGCATCCCGCAGGCTAGTCGAGTAAAAACACGTGCGAGAGGATGCATCCCGCAGGCTAGTCGAGCACAAACACGTGCGAGGTTTTGTGGGATGCGCATGCGCAGGTTTTGTGGGATACGCATGCGCAGGTTTTTTGGGATGCGCATGCGCAGGTTTTTTGGGATGCGCATGGCTAGTCGAGCAAAAACACGTGCGAGAGGATGCATCCTGCAGGCTAGTCGAGCAAAAACACGTGCGAGAGGATGCATCCCGCAGGCTAGTCGAGTAAAAACACGTGCGAGAGGATGCATCCTGCAGGCTGGTCGAGTAAAAACACGTGCGAGAGGATGCATCCCGCAGGCTAGTCGAGTAAAAACACGTGCGAGAGGATGCATCCCGCAGGCTAGTCGAGTAAAAACACGTGCGAGAGGATGCATCTCGCAGGCTAGTCGAGTAAAAACACGTGCGAGAGGATGCATCCCGCAGGCTAGTCGAGCACAAACACGTGCGAGAGGATGCATCCCGCAGGCTAGTCGAGCAAAAACACGTGCGAGAGGATGCATCCCGCAGGCTAGTCGAGTAAAAACATGTGCGAGAGGATGCATCCCTCAGGCTAGTCGAGTAAAAACACGTGCGAGAGGATGCATCCCGCAGGCTAGTCGAGTAAAAACACGTGCGAGAGGATGCATCCCGCAGGCTAGTCGAGTAAAAACACGTGCGAGAGGATGCATCCCGCAGGCTAGTCGAGTAAAAACACGTGCGAGGTTTTGTGGGATGCGCATGCGCAGGTTTTTTGGGATGCGCATGCCTAGTCGAGCAAAAACACGTGCGAGAGGATGCATCCCGCAGGGTAGTCGATTAAAAAGACGTGCGAGAGGATGCATCCCGCAGGCTAGTCGACTAAAAACACGTGCGAGAGGATGCATCCCGCAGGCTAGTCGAGCAAAAACACGTGCGAGAGGATGCATCCCGCAGGCTAGTCGAGCAAAAACACGTGCGAGAGGATGCATACCGCAGGCTAGTCGAGTAAAAACACGTGCGAGAGGATGCGTCCCGCAGGCTAGTCGAGCAAAAACACGTGCGAGAGGATGCATCCCGCAGGCTAGTCGAGCAAAAACACGTGCGAGAGGATGCATCCCGCAGGCTAGTCGAGTAAAAACACGTGCGAGAGGATGCATCCTGCAGGCTAGTCGAGTAAAAACACGTGCGAGAGGATTCATCCCGCAGGCTAGTCGAGTAAAAACACGTGCGAGAGGATGCATCCCGCAGGCTAGTCGAGTAAAAACACGTGCGAGAGGATGCATCCCGCAGGCTAGTCGAGTAAAAACACGTGCGAGGTTTTGTGGGATGCGCATGCGCAGGTTTTGTGGGATGCGCATGCGCAGGTTTTTTGGGATGCGCATGGCTAGTCGAGCAAAAACACGTGCGAGAGGATGCATCCCGCAGTGTAGTCGATTAAAAACACGTGCGAGAGGATGCATCCCGCAAGCTAGTCGAGTAAAAACACGTGCGAGAGGATGCATCCCGCAGGCTAGTCGAGCAAAAACACGTGCGAGAGGATGCATCCCGCAGGCTAGTCGAGTAAAAACACGTGCGAGAGGATGCATCCCGCAGGGTAGTCGAGTAAAAACACGTGCGAGAGGATGCATCCCGCAGGCTAGTCGAGTTAAAACACGTGCGAGGTTTTGTGGGATGCGCATGCGTAGGTTTTTTGGGATGCGCATGCGCAGGTTTTTTGGGATGCGCATGGCTAGTCGAGCAAAAACACGTGCGAGAGGATGCATCCCGCAGGCTAGTCGAGTAAAAACACGTGCGAGAGGATGCATCCTGCAGGCTAGTCGAGTAAAAACACGTGCGAGAGGATGCATCCCGCAGGCTAGTCGAGTAAAAACACGTGCGAGAGGATGCATCCCGCAGGCTAGTCGAGTAAAAACACGTGCGAGAGGATGCATCCCGCAGGCTAGTCGAGTAAAAACACGTGCGAGGTTTTGTGGGATGCGCATGAGCAGGTTTTGTGGGATGCGCATGCGCAGGTTTTTTGGGATGCGCATGGCTAGTCGAGTAAAAACACGTGCGAGAGGATGCATCCCGCAGGGTAGTCGAGTAAGAACACGTGCGAGAGGATGCATCCCGCAGGCTAGTCGAGTAGAAACACGTGCGAGGTTTTGTGGGATGCTCATGCGCAGGTTTTGTGGGATGCGCATGCGCAGGTTTTGTGGGATGCGCATGCGCAGGTTTTGTGGGATGCGCATGCGCAGGTTTTTTGGGATGCGCATGCGCAGGTTTTTTGGGATGCGCATGGCTAGTCGAGCAAAAACACGTGCGAGAGGATGCATCCCGCAGGCTAGTCGAGCAAAAACACGTGCGAGAGGATGCATCCCGCAGGCTAGTCGAGTAAAAACACGTGCGAGAGGATGCATCCCGCAGGCTAGTCGAGCACAAACACGTGCGAGAGGATGCATCCCGCAGGCTAGTCGAGCAAAAACACGTGCGAGAGGATGCATCCCGCAGGCTAGTCGAGTAAAAACACGTGCGAAAGGATGCATCCCGCAGCCTAGTCGAGCACAAACACGTGCGAGGTTTTGTGGGATGCGCATGCGCAGGTTTTTTGGGATGCGCATGCGCAGGTTTTTTGGGATGCGCATGGCTAGTCGAGCAAAAACACGTGCTAGAGGATGCATCCCGCAGGCTAGTCGAGCAAAAACACGTGCGAGAGGATGCATCCCGCAGGCTAGTCGAGTAAAAACACGTGCGAGAGGATGCATCCTGCAGGCTAGTCGAGTAAAAACACGTGCGAGAGGATGCATCCCGCAGGCTAGTCGAGTAAAAACACGTGCGAGAGGATGCATCCCGCAGGCTAGTCGAGCACAAACACGTGCGAGGTTTTGTGGGATGCGCATGCGCAGGTTTTGTGGGATACGCATGCGCAGGTTTTTTGGGATGCGCATGCGCAGGTTTTTTGGGATGCGCATGGCTAGTCGAGCAAAAACACGTGCGAGAGGATGCATCCCGCAGGCTAGTCGAGCAAAAACACGTGCGAGAGGATGCATCCCGCAGGCTAGTCGAGTAAAAACACGTGCGAGAGGATGCATCCTGCAGGCTGGTCGAGTAAAAACACGTGCGAGAGGATGCATCCCGCAGGCTAGTCGAGTAAAAACACGTGCGAGAGGATGCATCCCGCAGGCTAGTCGAGTAAAAACACGTGCGAGAGGATGCATCTCGCAGGCTAGTCGAGTAAAAACACGTGCGAGAGGATGCATCCCGCAGGCTAGTCGAGCACAAACACGTGCGAGAGGATGCATCCCGCAGGCTAGTCGAGCAAAAACACGTGCGAGAGGATGCATCCCGCAGGCTAGTCGAGTAAAAACACGTGCGAGAGGATGCATCCCGCAGGCTAGTCGAGCACAAACACGTGCGAGAGGATGCATCCCGCAGGCTAGTCGAGCACAAACATGTGCGAGAGGATGCATCCCGCAGGCTAGTCGAGCAAAAACACGTGCGAGAGGATGCATCCCGCAGGCTAGTCGAGTAAAAACACGTGCGAAAGGATGCATCCCGCAGGCTAGTCGAGCACAAACACGTGCGAGGTTTTGTGGGATGCGCATGCGCAGGTTTTGTGGGATGCGCATGCGCAGGTTTTGTGGGATGCGCATGCGCAGGTTTTTTGGGATGCGCATGCGCAGGTTTTTTGGGATGCGCATGGCTAGTCGAGCAAAAACACGTGCGAGAGGATGCATCGCGCAGGCTAGTCGAGCAAAAACACGTGCGAGAGGATGCATCCCGCAGGCTAGTCGAGCAAAAACACGTGCGAGAGGGTGCATCCCGCAGGCTAGTCGAGTAAAAACACGTGCGAGAGGATGCATCCTGCAGGCTAGTCGAGTAAAAACACGTGCGAGAGGATGCATCCCGCAGGCTAGTCGAGCAAAAACACGTGCGAGAGGATGCATCCCGCAGGCTAGTCGAGCAAAAACACGTGCGAGAGGATGCATCCCGCAGGCTAGTCGAGTAAAAACACGTGCGAGAGGATGCATCCCGCAGGCTAGTCGAGCAAAAACACGTGCGAGAGGATGCATCCCGCAGGCTAGTCGAGCAAAAACACGTGCGAGAGGATGCATCCCGCAGGCTAGTCGAGTAAAAACACGTGCGAGAGGATGCATCCCGCAGACTAGTCGAGTAAAAACACGTGCGAGAGGATGCTTCCCGCAGGCTAGTCGAGTAAAAACACGTGCGAGAGGATGCTTCCCGCAGGCTAGTCGAGTAAAAACACGTGCAAGAGGATGCTTCCCGCAGGCTAGTCGAGTAAAAACACGTGCGAGAGGATGCATCCCGCAGGCTAGTCGAGTAAAAACACGTGCGAGAGGATGCGCCCCGCAGGCTAGTCGAGCAAAAACACGTGCGAGAGGATGCATCCCGCAGGCTAGTCGAGCAAAAACACGTGCGAGAGGATGCATCCCGCAGGCTAGTCGAGCAAAAACACGTGCGAGAGGATGCATCCCGCAGACTAGTCGAGTAAAAACACGTGCGAGAGGATGCTTCCCGCAGGCTAGTCGAGTAAAAACACGTGCGAGAGGATGCTTCCCGCAGGCTAGTCGAGTAAAAACACGTGCAAGAGGATGCTTCCCGCAGGCTAGTCGAGTAAAAACACGTGCGAGAGGATGCATCCCGCAGGCTAGTCGAGTAAAAACACGTGCGAGAGGATGCGCCCCGCAGGCTAGTCGAGCAAAAACACGTGCGAGAGGATGCATCCCGCAGGCTAGTCGAGCAAAAACACGTGCGGGAGGATGCATCTCGCAGGCTAGTCGAGCAAAAACACGTGCGAGAGGATGCATCCCGCAGGCTAGTCGAGTAAAAACACGTGCGGGAGGATGCATCCCGCAGGCTAGTCGAGTAAAAACACGTGCGAGAGGATGCATCCCGCAGGCTAGTCGAGCAAAAACACGTGCGAGAGGATGCATCCCGCAGGCTAGTCGAGCACAAACACGTGCGAGAGGATGCATCCCGCAGGCTAGTCGAGCAAAAACACGTGCGAGAGGATGCATCCCGCAGGCTAGTCGAGTAAAAACACGTGCGAAAGGATGCATCCCGCAGGCTAGTCGAGCACAAACACGTGCGAGGTTTTGTGGGATGCGCATGCGCAGGTTTTTTGGGATGCGCATGCGCAGGTTTTTTGGGATGCGCATGGCTAGTCGAGCAAAAACACGTGCGAGAGGATGCATCCCGCAGGCTAGTCGAGTAAAAACACGTGCGAGAGGATGCATCCCGCAGGCTAGTCGAGCAAAAACACGTGCGAGAGGATGCATCCCGCAGGCTAGTCGAGCAAAAACACGTGCGAGAGGATGCATCCCGCAGGCTAGTCGAGTAAAAACACGTGCGAGAGGATGCATCCCGCAGGCTAGTCGAGCACAAACACGTGCGAGAGGATGCATCCCGCAGGCTAGTCGAGCAAAAACACGTGCGAGAGGATGCATCCCGCAGGCTAGTCGAGTAAAAACACGTGCGAAAGGATGCATCCCGCAGCCTAGTCGAGCACAAACACGTGCGAGGTTTTGTGGGATGCGCATGCGCAGGTTTTTTGGGATGCGCATGCGCAGGTTTTTTGGGATGCGCATGGCTAGTCGAGCAAAAACACGTGCGAGAGGATGCATCCCGCAGGCTAGTCGAGCAAAAACACGTGCGAGAGGATGCATCCCGCAGGCTAGTCGAGTAAAAACACGTGCGAGAGGATGCATCCTGCAGGCTAGTCGAGTAAAAACACGTGCGAGAGGATGCATCCCTCAGGCTAGTCGAGTAAAAACACGTGCGAGAGGATGCATCCCGCAGGCTAGTCGAGTAAAAACACGTGCGAGAGGATGCATCCCGCAGGCTAGTCGAGTAAAAACACGTGCGAGGTTTTGTGGGATGCGCATGCGCAGGTTTTTTGGGATGCGCATGCCTAGTCGAGCAAAAACACGTGCGAGAGGATGCATCCCGCAGGGTAGTCGATTAAAAAGACGTGCGAGAGGATGCATCCTGCAGGCTAGTCGAGTAAAAACACGTGCGAGAGGATTCATCCCGCAGGCTAGTCGAGTAAAAACACGTGCGAGAGGATGCATCCCGCAGGCTAGTCGAGTAAAAACACGTGCGAGAGGATGCATCCCGCAGGCTAGTCGAGTAAAAACACGTGCGAGGTTTTGTGGGATGCGCATGCGCAGGTTTTGTGGGATGCGCATGCGCAGGTTTTTTGGGATGCGCATGGCTAGTCGAGCAAAAACACGTGCGAGAGGATGCATCCCGCAGTGTAGTCGATTAAAAACACGTGCGAGAGGATGCATCCCGCAGGCTAGTCGAGCAAAAACACGTGCGAGAGGATGCATCCCGCAGGCTAGTCGAGTAAAAACACGTGCGAGAGGATGCATCCCGCAGGCTAGTCGAGTAAAAACACGTGCGAGAGGATGCATCCCGCAGGCTAGTCGAGTTAAAACACGTGCGAGGTTTTGTGGGATGCGCATGCGTAGGTTTTTTGGGATGCGCATGCGCAGGTTTTTTGGGATGCGCATGGCTAGTCGAGCAAAAACACGTGCGAGAGGATGCATCCCGCAGGCTAGTCGAGTAAAAACACGTGCGAGAGGATGCATCCTGCAGGCTAGTCGAGTAAAAACACGTGCGAGAGGATGCATCCCGCAGGCTAGTCGAGCAAAAACACGTGCGAGAGGATGCATCCCGCAGGCTAGTCGAGTAAAAACACGTGCGAGAGGATGCATCCCGCAGGCTAGTCGAGTAAAAACACGTGCGAGAGGATGCATCCCGCAGGCTAGTCGAGTTAAAACACGTGCGAGGTTTTGTGGGATGCGCATGCGTAGGTTTTTTGGGATGCGCATGCGCAGGTTTTTTGGGATGCGCATGGCTAGTCGAGCAAAAACACGTGCGAGAGGATGCATCCCGCAGGCTAGTCGAGTAAAAACACGTGCGAGAGGATGCATCCTGCAGTCTAGTCGAGTAAAAACACGTGCGAGAGGATGCATCCCGCAGGCTAGTCGAGTAAAAACACGTGCGAGAGGATGCATCCCGCAGGCTAGTCGAGTAAAAACACGTGCGAGAGGATGCATCCCGCAGGCTAGTCGAGTAAAAACACGTGCGAGGTTTTGTGGGATGCGCATGAGCAGGTTTTGTGGGATGCGCATGCGCAGGTTTTTTGGGATGCGCATGGCTAGTCGAGTAAAAACACGTGCGAGAGGATGCATCCCGCAGGGTAGTCGAGTAAAAACACGTGCGAGAGGATGCATCCCGCAGGCTAGTCGAGTAAAAACACGTGCGAGGTTTTGTGGGATGCGCATGCGCAGGTTTTGTGGGATGCGCATGCGCAGGTTTTGTGGGATGCGCATGCGCAGGTTTTTTGGGATGCGCATGCGCAGGTTTTTTGGGATGCGCATGGCTAGTCGAGCAAAAACACGTGCGAGAGGATGCATCCCGCAGGCTAGTCGAGTAAAAACACGTGCGGGAGGATGCATCCCGCAGGCTAGTCGAGTAAAAACACGTGCGAGAAAATGCATCCCGCAGTCTAGTCGAGCAAAAACACGTGCGAGAGGATGCATCCCGCAGGCTAGTCGAGTAAAAACACGTGCGAGAGGAAGAATCCCGCAGGCTAGTCGAGTAAAAACACGTGCGAGAGGATGCATCCCGCAGGCTAGTCGAGCAAAAACACGTGCGAGAGGATGCATCCCGCAGGCTAGTCGAGTAAAAACACGTGCGAAAGTATGCATCCCGCAGGCTAGTCGAGCACAAACACGTGCGAGGTTTTGTGGGATGCGCATGCGCAGGTTTTGTGGGATGCGCATGCGCAGGTTTTTTCGGATGCGCATGCGCAGGTTTTTTGGGATGCGCATGGCTAGTCGAGCAAAAACACGTGCGAGAGGATGCATCCCGCAGGCTAGTCGAGCAAAAACACGTGCGAGAGGATGCATCCCGCAGGCTAGTCGAGCAAAAACACGTGCGAGAGGATGCATCCCGCAGGCTAGTCGAGTAAAAACACGTGCGAGAGGATGCATCCTGCAGGCTGGTCGAGTAAAAACACGTGCGAGAGGATGCATCCCGCAGGCTAGTCGAGTAAAAACACGTGCGAGAGGATGCATCCCGCAGGCTAGTCGAGTAAAAACACGTGCGAGAGGATGCATCTCGCAGGCTAGTCGAGTAAAAACACGTGCGAGAGGATGCATCCCGCAGGCTAGTCGAGCACAAACACGTGCGAGAGGATGCATCCCGCAGGCTAGTCGAGCAAAAACACGTGCGAGAGGATGCATCCCGCAGGCTAGTCGAGTAAAAACACGTGCGAGAGGATGCATCCCGCAGGCTAGTCGAGCACAAACACGTGCGAGAGGATGCATCCCGCAGGCTAGTCGAGCACAAACATGTGCGAGAGGATGCATCCCGCAGGCTAGTCGAGCAAAAACACGTGCGAGAGGATGCATCCCGCAGGCTAGTCGAGTAAAAACACGTGCGAAAGGATGCATCCCGCAGGCTAGTCGAGCACAAACACGTGCGAGGTTTTGTGGGATGCGCATGCGCAGGTTTTGTGGGATGCGCATGCGCAGGTTTTTTGGGATGCGCATGCGCAGGTTTTTTGGGATGCGCATGGCTAGTCGAGCAAAAACACGTGCGAGAGGATGCATCCCGCAGGCTAGTCGAGCAAAAACACGTGCGAGAGGATGCATCCCGCAGGCTAGTCGAGTAAAAACACGTGCGAGAGGATGCATCCTGCAGGCTGGTCGAGTAAAAACACGTGCGAGAGGATGCATCCCGCAGGCTAGTCGAGCACAAACACGTGCGAGAGGATGCATCCCGCAGGCTAGTCGAGCAAAAACACGTGCGAGAGGGTGCATCCCGCAGGCTAGTCGAGTAAAAACACGTGCGAGAGGATGCATCCTGCAGGCTAGTCGAGTAAAAACACGTGCGAGAGGATGCATCCCGCAGGCTAGTCGAGCAAAAACACGTGCGAGAGGATGCATCCCGCAGGCTAGTCGAGCAAAAACACGTGCGAGAGGATGCATCCCGCAGGCTAGTCGAGTAAAAACACGTGCGAGAGGATGCATCCCGCAGGCTAGTCGAGCAAAAACACGTGCGAGAGGATGCATCCCGCAGGCTAGTCGAGCAAAAACACGTGCGAGAGGATGCATCCCGCAGGCTAGTCGAGTAAAAACACGTGCGAGAGGATGCATCCCGCAGGCTAGTCGAGCACAAACACGTGCGAGAGGATGCATCCCGCAGGCTAGTCGAGCAAAAACACGTGCGAGAGGATGCATCCCGCAGGCTAGTCGAGTAAAAACACGTGCGAAAGGATGCATCCCGCAGGCTAGTCGAGCACAAACACGTGCGAGGTTTTGTGGGATGCGCATGCGCAGGTTTTGTGGAATGCGCATGCGCAGATTTTTTGGGATGCGCATGCGCAGGTTTTTTGGGATGCGCATGGCGAGTCGAGCAAAAACACGTGCGAGAGGATGCATCCCGCAGGCTAGTCGAGTAAAAACACGTGCGAGACGATGCATCCCGCAGGCTAGTCGAGTAAAAACACGTGCGAGAGGATGCATCCCGCAGGCTAGTCGAGTAAAAACACGTGCGAGAGGTTGCATCCCGCAGGCTAGTCGAGTAAAAACACGTGCGAGAGGATGCATCCCGCAGGCTAGTCGAGTAAAAACACGTGCGAGGTTTTGTGGGATGCGCATGCGCAGGTTTTTTGGGATGCGCATGCGCAGGTTTTTTGGGATGCGCATGGCTAGTCGAGCAAAAACACGTGCGAGAGGATGCATCCCGCAGGCTAGCCGAGTAAAAACACGTGCGAGAGGATGCATCCCGCAGGCTAGTCGAGTAAAAACACGTGCGAGGTTTGTGGGATGCGCATGCGCAGGTTTTGTGGGATGCGCATGCGCAGGTTTTTTGGGATGCGCATGCGCAGGTTTTTTGGGATGCGCATGGCTAGTCGAGCAAAAACACGTGCGAGAGGATGCATCCCGCAGGGTAGTCGAGTAAAAACACGTGCGAGAGGATGCATCCCGCAGGCTAGTCGAGTAAAAACACGTGCGAGAGGATGCATCCCGCAGGCTAGTCGAGTAAAAACACGTGCGAGGTTTTGTGGGATGCGCATACGCAGGTTTTGTGGGATGCGCATGCGCAGGTTTTTTGGGATGCGCTTGCGCAGGTTTTTTGGGATGCGCATGGCTACTCGAGCAAAAACACGTGCGAGAGGATGCATCCCGCTGGCTAGTCGAGTAAAAACACGTGCGAGAGGATGCATCCCGCAGGCTAGTCGAGTAAAAACACGTGCGAGGTTTTGTGGGATGCGCATGCGCAGGTTTTGTGGGATGCGCATGCGCAGGTTTTTTGGGATGCGCATGGCTAGTCGAGCAAAAACACGTGCGAGAGGACGCATCCCGCAGGCTAGCCGAGCAAAAACACGTGCGAGAGGATGCATCCCGCAGGCTAGTCGAGTAAAAACACGTGCGAGGTTTTGTGGGATGCGCATGCGCAGGTTTTGTGGGATGCGCATGCGCAGGTTTTTTGGGATGCGCATGTGCAGGTTTTCTGGGATGCGCATGGCTAGTCGAGCAAAAACACGTGCGAGAGGATGCATCCCGCAGGCTAGTCGAGTAAAAACACGTGCGAGGTTTTGTGGGATGCGCATACGCAGGTTTTGTGGGATGCGCATGCGCAGGTTTTTTGGGATGCGCATGCGCAGGTTTTTTGGGATGCGCATGGCTAGTCGAGCAAAAACACGTGCGAGAGGATGCATCCCGCAGGCTAGTCGTGCAAAAACACGTGCGAGAGGATGCATCCCGCAGGCTAGTCGAGTAAAAACACGTGCGAGAGGATGCATCCCGCAGGCTAGTCGAGCACAAACACGTGCGAGAGGATGCATCCCGGAGGCTAGTCGAGCAAAAACACGTGCGAGAGGATGCATCCCGCAGGCTAGTCGAGCAAAAACACGTGCGAGGTTTTGTGGGATGCGCATGCGCAGGTTTTTTGGGATGCGCATGCGCAGGTTTTTTGGGATGCGCATGCGCAGGTTTTTTGGGATGCGCATGCGCAGGTTTTTTGGGATGCGCATGCCTAGTCGAGCAAAAACACGTGCGAGAGGATGCATCCCGCAGGCTAGTCGAGCAAAAACACGTGCGAGAGGATGCATCCCGCAGGCTAGTCGAGCAAAAACACGTGCGAGAGGATGCATCCCGCAGGCTAGTCGAGTAAAAACACGTGCGAAAGGATGCATCCCGCAGGCTAGTCGAGCACAAACACGTGCGAGGTTTTGTGGGATGCGCATGCGCAGGTTTTGTGGGATGCGCATGCGCAGATTTTTTGGGATGCGCATGCGCAGGTTTTTTGGGATGCGCATGGCTAGTCGAGCAAAAACACGTGCGATAGGATGCATCCCGCAGGCTAGTCGAGTAAAAACACGTGCGAGACGATGCATCCCGCAGGCTAGTCGAGTAAAAACACGTGCGAGAGGATGCATCCCGCAGGCTAGTCGAGTAAAAACACGTGCGAGGTTTTGTGGGATGCGCATGCGCAGGTTTTGTGGGATGCGCATGCGCAGGTTTTTTGGGATGCGCATGGCTAGTCGAGCAAAAACACGTGCGAGAGGATGCATCCCGCAGGCTAGTCGAGCAAAAACACGTGCGAGAGGATGCATCCCGCAGGCTAGTCGAGCAAAAACACGTGCGAGAGGATGCATCCCGCAGGTTAGTCGAGCAAAAACACGTGCGAGAGGATGCATCCCGCAGGCTAGTCGAGTAAAAACACGTGCGAAAGGATGCATCCCGCAGGCTAGTCGAGCACAAACACGTGCGAGGTTTTGTGGGATGCGCATGCGCAGGTTTTGTGGGATGCGCATGCGCAGATTTTTTGGGATGCGCATGCGCAGGTTTTTTGGGATGCGCATGGCTAGTCGAGCAAAAACACGTGCGATAGGATGCATCCCGCAGGCTAGTCGAGTAAAAACACGTGCGAGACGATGCATCCCGCAGGCTAGTCGAGTAAAAACACGTGCGAGAGGATGCATCCCGCAGGCTAGTCGAGTAAAAACACGTGCGAAAGGATGCATCCCGCAGGCTAGTCGAGCACAAACACGTGCGAGGTTTTGTGGGATGCGCATGCGCAGGTTTTGTGGGATGCGCATGCGCAGATTTTTTGGGATGCGCATGCGCAGGTTTTTTGGGATGCGCATGGCTAGTCGAGCAAAAACACGTGCGATAGGATGCATCCCGCAGGCTAGTCGAGTAAAAACACGTGCGAGACGATGCATCCCGCAGGCTAGTCGAGTAAAAACACGTGCGAGAGGATGCATCCCGCAGGCTAGTCGAGTAAAAACACGTGCGAGGTTTTGTGGGATGCGCATGCGCAGGTTTTGTGGGATGCGCATGCGCAGGTTTTTTGGGATGCGCATGGCTAGTCGAGCAAAAACACGTGCGAGAGGATGCATCCCGCAGGCTAGTCGAGCAAAAACACGTGCGAGAGGATGCATCCCGCAGGCTAGTCGAGCAAAAACACGTGCGAGAGGATGCATCCCGCAGGCTAGTCGAGCAAAAACACGTGCGAGAGGATGCATCCCGCAGGCTAGTCGAGTAAAAACACGTGCGAAAGGATGCATCCCGCAGGCTAGTCGAGCACAAACACGTGCGAGGTTTTGTGGGATGCGCATGCGCAGGTTTTGTGGGATGCGCATGCGCAGATTTTTTGGGATGCGCATGCGCAGGTTTTTTGGGATGCGCATGGCTAGTCGAGCAAAAACACGTGCGATAGGATGCATCCCGCAGGCTAGTCGAGTAAAAACACGTGCGAGACGATGCATCCCGCAGGCTAGTCGAGTAAAAACACGTGCGAGAGGATGCATCCCGCAGGCTAGTCGAGTAAAAACACGTGCGAGGTTTTGTGGGATGCGCATGCGCAGGTTTTGTGGGATGCGCATGCGCAGGTTTTTTGGGATGCGCATGGCTAGTCGAGCAAAAACACGTGCGAGAGGATGCATCCCGCAGGCTAGCCGAGTAAAAACACGTGCGAGAGGATGCATCCCGCAGGCTAGTCGAGTAAAAACACGTGCGAGGTTTTGTGGGATGCGCATGCGCAGGTTTTGTGAGATGCGCATGCGCAGGTTTTTTGGGATGCGCATGTGCAGGTTTTTTGGGATGCGCATGGCTAGTCGAGCAAAAACACGTGCGAGAGGATGCATCCCGCAGGCTAGTCGAGTAAAAACACGTGCGAGAGGATGCATCCCGCAGGCTAGTCGAGTAAAAACACGTGCGAGGTTTTGTGGGATGCGCATACGCAGGTTTTGTGGGATGCGCATGCGCAGGTTTTTTGGGATGCGCATGCGCAGGTTTTTTGGGATGCGCATGGCTAGTCGAGCAAAAACACGTGCGAGAGGATGCATCCCGCAGGGTAGTCGAGTAAAAACACGTGCGAGAGGATGCATCCCGCAGGCTAGTCGAGTAAAAACACGTGCGAGAGGATGCATCCCGCAGGCTAGTCGAGCACAAACACGTGCGAGAGGATGCATCCCGCAGGCTAGTCGAGCAAAAACACGTGCGAGAGGATGCATCCCGCAGGCTAGTCGAGTAAAAACACGTGCGAAAGGATGCATCCCGCAGGCTAGTCGAGCACAAACACGTGCGAGGTTTTGTGGGATGCGCATGCGCAGGTTTTGTGGGATGCGCATGCGCAGATTTTTTGGGATGCGCATGCGCAGGTTTTTTGGGATGCGCATGGCTAGTCGAGCAAAAACACGTGCGAGAGGATGCATCCCGCAGGCTAGTCGAGTAAAAACACGTGCGAGACGATGCATCCCGCAGGCTAGTCGAGTAAAAACACGTGCGAGAGGATGCATCCCGCAGGCTAGTCGAGCAAAAACACGTGCGAGAGGATGCATCCCGCAGGCTAGTCGAGTAAAAACACGTGCGAGAGGATGCATCCCGCAGGCTAGTCGAGCAAAAACACGTGCGAGAGGATGCATCCCGCAGGCTAGTCGAGCACAAACACGTGCGAGAGGATGCATCCCGCAGGCTAGTCGAGTAAAAACACGTGCGAAAGGATGCATCCCGCAGGCTAGTCGAGCACAAACACGTGCGAGGTTTTGTGGGATGCGCATGCGCAGGTTTTGTGGGATGCGCATGCGCAGATTTTTTGGGATGCGCATGCGCAGGTTTTTTGGGATGCGCATGGCTAGTCGAGTAAAAACACGTGCGAGAGGATGCATCCCGCAGGCTAGTCGAGTAAAAACACGCGCGAGGTTTTGTGGGATGCGCATGCGCAGGTTTTTTGGGATGCGCATGCGCAGGTATTTTGGGATGCGCATGGCTAGTCGAGCAAAAACACGTGCGAGAGGATGCATCCCGCAGGCTAGCCGAGCAAAAACACGTGCGAGAGGATGCATCCCGCAGGCTAGTCGAGCACAAACACGTGCGAGGTTTTGTGGGATGCGCATGCGCAGGTTTTGTGGGATGCGCATGCGCAGATTTTTTGGGATGCGCATGCGCAGGTTTTTTGGGATGCGCATGGCGAGTCGAGCAAAAACACGTGCGAGAGGATGCATCCCGCAGGCTAGTCGAGTAAAAACACGTGCGAGACGATGCATCCCGCAGGCTAGTCGAGTAAAAACACGTGCGAGAGGATGCATCCCGCAGGCTAGTCGAGTAAAAACACGTGCGAGAGGATGCATCCCGCAGGCTAGTCGAGCAAAAACACGTGCGAGAGGATGCATCCCGCAGGCTAGTCGAGTAAAAACACGTGCGAGGTTTTGTGGGATGCGCATGCGCAGGTTTTGTGGAATGCGCATGCGCAGATTTTTTGGGATGCGCATGCGCAGGTTTTTTGGGATGCGCATGGCGAGTCGAGCAAAAACACGTGCGAGAGGATGCATCCCGCAGGCTAGTCGAGTAAAAACACGTGCGAGACGATGCATCCCGCAGGCTAGTCGAGTAAAAACACGTGCGAGAGGATGCATCCCGCAGGCTAGTCGAGTAAAAACACGTGCGAGAGGTTGCATCCCGCAGGCTAGTCGAGTAAAAACACGTGCGAGAGGATGCATCCCGCAGGCTAGTCGAGTAAAAACACGTGCGAGAGGATGCATCCCGCAGGCTAGTCGAGTAAAAACACGTGCGAGAGGATGCATCCCGCAGGCTAGTCGAGTAAAAACACGTGCGAGGTTTTGTGGGATGCGCATGCGCAGGTTTTTTGGGATGCGCATGCGCAGGTTTTTTGGGATGCGCATGCGCAGGTTTTTTGGGATGCGCATGGCTAGTCGAGCAAAAACACGTGCGATAGGATGCATCCCGCAGGCTAGGCGAGCAAAAACACGTGCGAGAGGATGCATCCCGCAGGCTAGTCGAGTAAAAACACGTGCGAGACGATGCATCCCGCAGGCTAGTCGAGTAAAAACACGTGGAAGGTTTTGTGGGATGCGCATACGCAGGTTTTGTGGGATGCGCATGCGCAGGTTTTTTGGGATGCGCATGGCTAGTCGAGTAAAAACACGTGCGAGAGGATGCATCCCGCAGGCTAGTCGAGTAAAAACACGCGCGAGGTTTTGTGGGATGCGCATGCGCAGGTTTTTTGGGATGCGCATGCGCAGGTATTTTGGGATGCGCATGGCTAGTCGAGCAAAAACACGTGCGAGAGGATGCATCCCGCAGGCTAGCCGAGCAAAAACACGTGCGAGAGGATGCATCCCGCAGGCTAGTCGAGCACAAACACGTGCGAGGTTTTGTGGAATGCGCATGCGCAGGTTTTGTGGGATGCGCATGCGCAGATTTTTTGGGATGCGCATGCGCAGGTTTTTTGGGATGCGCATGGCGAGTCGAGCAAAAACACGTGCGAGAGGATGCATCCCGCAGGCTAGTCGAGTAAAAACACGTGCGAGACGATGCATCCCGCAGGCTAGTCGAGTAAAAACACGTGCGAGAGGATGCATCCCGCAGGCTAGTCGAGTAAAAACACGTGCGAGAGGATGCATCCCGCAGGCTAGTCGAGCAAAAACACGTGCGAGAGGATGCATCCCGCAGGCTAGTCGAGTAAAAACACGTGCGAGGTTTTGTGGGATGCGCATGCGCAGGTTTTGTGGAATGCGCATGCGCAGATTTTTTGGGATGCGCATGCGCAGGTTTTTTGGGATGCGCATGGCGAGTCGAGCAAAAACACGTGCGAGAGGATGCATCCCGCAGGCTAGTCGAGTAAAAACACGTGCGAGACGATGCATCCCGCAGGCTAGTCGAGTAAAAACACGTGCGAGAGGATGCATCCCGCAGGCTAGTCGAGTAAAAACACGTGCGAGAGGATGCATCCCGCAGGCTAGTCGAGTAAAAACACGTGCGAGAGGATGCATCCCGCAGGCTAGTCGAGTAAAAACACGTGCGAGGTTTTGTGGGATGCGCATGCGCAGGTTTTTTGGGATGCGCATGCGCAGGTTTTTTGGGATGCGCATGGCTAGTCGAGCAAAAACACGTGCGATAGGATGCATCCCGCAGGCTAGCCGAGCAAAAACACGTGCGAGAGGATGCATCCCGCAGGCTAGTCGAGTAAAAACACGTGCGAGACGATGCATCCCGCAGGCTAGTCGAGTAAAAACACGTGGAAGGTTTTGTGGGATGCGCATATGCAGGTTTTGTGGGATGCGCATGCGCAGGTTTTTTGGGATGCGCATGCGCAGGTTTTTTGGGATGCGCATGCGCAGGTTTTTTGGGATGCGCATGGCTAGTCGAGCAAAAACACGTGCGAGAGGATGTATCCCGCAGGGTAGTCGAGTAAAAACACGTGCGAGAGAATGCATCCCGCAGGCTAGTCGAGTAAAAACACGTGCGAGAGGATGCATCCCGGAGGCTAGTCGAGCAAAAACCCGTGCGAGAGGATGCATCCCGCAGGCTAGTCGAGCAAAAACACGTGCGAGAGGATGCATCCCGCAGGCTAGTCGAGCAAAAACACGTGCGAGGTTTTGTGGGATGCGCATGCGCAGGTTTTTTGGGATGCGCATGCGCAGGTTTTTTGGGATGCGCATGCCTAGTCGAGCAAAAACACGTGCGAGAGGATGCATCCCGCAGGCTGGTCGAGCAAAAACACGTGCGAGAGGATGCATCCCGCAGGCTGGTCGAGTAAAAACACGTGCGAGGTTTTGTGGGATGCGCATACGCAGGTTTTGTGGGATGCGCATGCGCAGGTTTTTTGGGATGCGCATGCGCTGGTTTTTTGGGATGCGCATGCGCAGGTTTTTTGGGATGCGCATGGCTAGTCGAGCAAAAACACGTGCGAGAGGATGCATCCCGCAGGGTAGTCGAGTAAAAACACGTGCGAGAGAATGCATCCCGCAGGCTAGTCGAGTAAAAACATGTGCGAGAGGATGCATCCCGGAGGCTAGTCGAGCAAAAACACGTGCGAGAGGATGCATCCCGCAGGCTAGTCGAGCAAAAACACGTGCGAGGTTTTGTGGGATGCGCATGCGCAGGTTTTTTGGGATGCGCATGCGCAGGTTTTTTGGGATGCGCATGCGCAGGTTTTTTGGGATGCGCATGCCTAGTCGAGCAAAAACACGTGCGAGAGGATGCATCCCGCAGGCTAGTCGAGTAAAAACACGTGCGAGGTTTTGTGGGATGCGCATGCGCAGGTTTTGTGAGATGCGCATGCGCAGGTTTTTTGGGATGCGCATGTGCAGGTTTTTTGGGATGCGCATGGCTAGTCGAGCAAAAACACGTGCGAGAGGATGCATCCCGCAGGCTAGTCGAGTAAAAACACGTGCGAGAGGATGCATACCGCAGGCTAGTCGAGTAAAAACACGTGCGAGGTTTTGTGGGATGCGCATACGCAGGTTTTGTGGGATGCGCATGCGCAGGTTTTTTGGGATGCGCATGCGCAGGTTTTTTGGGATGCGCATGGCTAGTCGAGCAAAAACACGTGCGAGAGGATGCATCCCGCAGGGTAGTCGAGTAAAAACACGTGCGAGAGGATGCATCACGCAGGCTAGTCGAGTAAAAACACGTGCGAGAGGATGCATCCCGCAGGCTAGTCGAGCAAAAACACGTGCGAGAGGATGCATCCCGCAGGCTAGTCGTGCAAAAACACGTGCGAGAGGATGCATCCCGCAGGCTAGTCGAGTAAAAACACGTGCGAGAGGATGCATCCCGCAGGCTAGTCGAGCACAAACACGTGCGAGGTTTTGTGGGATGCGCATGCGCAGGTTTTGTGGGATGCGCATGCGCAGATTTTTTGGGATGCGCATACGCAGGTTTTTTGGGATGCGCATGGCTAGTCGAGTAAAAACACGTGCGAGAGGATGCATCCCGCAGGCTAGTCGAGTAAAAACACGCGCGAGGTTTTGTGGGATGCGCATGCGCAGGTTTTTTGGGATGCGCATGCGCAGGTATTTTGGGATGCGCATGGCTAGTCGAGCAAAAACACGTGCGAGAGGATGCATCCCGCAGGCTAGCCGAGCAAAAACACGTGCGAGAGGATGCATCCCGCAGGCTAGTCGAGCACAAACACGTGCGAGGTTTTGTGGGATGCGCATGCGCAGGTTTTGTGGGATGCGCATGCGCAGATTTTTTGGGATGCGCATGCGCAGGTTTTTTGGGATGCGCATGGCGAGTCGAGCAAAAACACGTGCGAGAGGATGCATCCCGCAGGCTAGTCGAGTAAAAACACGTGCGAGACGATGCATCCCGCAGGCTAGTCGAGTAAAAACACGTGCGAGAGGATGCATCCCGCAGGCTAGTCGAGTAAAAACACGTGCGAGAGGATGCATCCCGCAGGCTAGTCGAGTAAAAACACGTGCGAGGTTTTGTGGGATGCGCATGCGCAGGTTTTGTGGGATGCGCATGCGCAGGTTTTTTGGGATGCGCATGCGCAGGTTTTTTGGGATGCGCATGCGCAGGTTTTTTGGGATGCGCATGGCTAGTCGAGCAAAAACACGTGCGAGAGGATGCATCCCGCAGGGTAGTCGAGTAAAAACACGTGCGAGAGGATGCATCCCGCAGGCTAGTCGAGTAAAAACACGTGCGAGAGGATGCATCCCGCAGGCTAGTCGAGTAAAAACACGTGCGAAAGGATGCATCCCGCAGGCTAGTCGAGCACAAACACGTGCGAGGTTTTGTGGGACGCGCATGCGCAGGTTTTGTGGGATGCGCATGCGCAGATTTTTTGGGATGCGCATGCGCAGGTTTTTTGGGATGCGCATGGCGAGTCGAGCAAAAACACGTGCGAGAGGATGCATCCCGCAGGCTAGTCGAGTAAAAACACGTGCGAGACGATGCATCCCGCAGGCTAGTCGAGTAAAAACACGTGCGAGAGGATGCATCCCGCAGGCTAGTCGAGTAAAAACACGTGCGAGAGGATGCATCCCGCAGGCTAGTCGAGTAAAAACACGTGCGAGAGGATGCATCCCGCAGGCTAGTCGAGCACAAACACGTGCGAGGTTTTGTGGGATGCGCATGCGCAGGTTTTGTGGGATGCGCATGCGCAGGTTTTTTGGGATGCGCATGGCTAGTCGAGCAAAAACACGTGCGAGAGGATGCATCCCGCAGGCTAGCCGAGTAAAAACACGTGCGAGAGGATGCATCCCGCAGGCTAGTCGAGTAAAAACACGTGCGAGGTTTTGTGGGATGCGCATGCGCAGGTTTTGTGGGATGCGCATGCGCAGGTTTTTTGGGATGCGCATGCGCAGGTTTTTTGGGATGCGCATGCGCAGGTTTTTTGGGATGCGCATGGCTAGTCGAGCAAAAACACGTGCGAGAGGATGCATCCCGCAGGGTAGTCGAGTAAAAACACGTGCGAGAGGATGCATCCCGCAGGCTAGTCGAGTAAAAACACGTGCGAGAGGATGCATCCCGCAGGCTAGTCGAGCAAAAACACGTGCGAAAGGATGCATCCCGCAGTCTAGTCGAGCACAAACACGTGCGAGGTTTTGTGGGATGCGCATGCGCAGGTTTTGTGGGATGCGCATGCGCAGATTTTTTGGGATGCGCATGCGCAGGTTTTTTGGGATGCGCATGGCGAGTCGAGCAAAAACACGTGCGAGAGGATGCATCCCGCAGGCTAGTCGAGTAAAAACACGTGCGAGACGATGCATCCCGCAGGCTAGTCGAGTAAAAACACGTGCGAGAGGATGCATCCCGCAGGCTAGTCGAGTAAAAACACGTGCGAGAGGTTGCATCCCGCAGGCTAGTCGAGTAAAAACACGTGCGAGAGGATGCATCCCGCAGGCTAGTCGAGTAAAAACACGTGCGAGGTTTTGTGGGATGCGCATGCGCAGGTTTTTTGGGATGCGCATGCGCAGGTTTTTTGGGATGCGCATGCGCAGGTTTTTTGGGATGCGCATGGCTAGTCGAGCAAAAACACGTGCGAGAGGATGCATCCCGCAGGCTAGCCGAGTAAAAACACGTGCGAGAGGATGCATCCCGCAGGCTAGTCGAGTAAAAACACGTGCGAGGTTTTGTGGGATGCGCATGCGCAGGTTTTGTGGGATGCGCATGCGCAGGTTTTTTGGGATGCGCATGCGCAGGTTTTTTGGGATGCGCATGCGCAGGTTTTTTGGGATGCGCATGGCTAGTCGAGCAAAAACACGTGCGAGAGGATGCATCCCGCAGGGTAGTCGAGTAAAAACACGTGCGAGAGGATGCATCCCGCAGGCTAGTCGAGTAAAAACACGTGCGAGAGGATGCATCCCGCATGGCTAGTCGAGCAAAAACACGTGCGAGAGGATGCATCCCGCAGGCTAGCCGAGCAAAAACACGTGCGAGAGGATGCATCCCGCAGGCTAGTCGAGTAAAAACACGTGCGAGGTTTTGTGGGATGCGCATACGCAGGTTTTGTGGGATGCGCATGCGCAGGTTTTTTGGGATGCGCATGGCTAGTCGAACAAAAACACGTGCGAGAGGATGCATCCCGCAGGGTAGTCGAGTAAAAACACGTGCGAGACGATGCATCCCGCAGGCTAGTCGAGTAAAAACACGTGCGAGAGGATGCATCCCGCAGGCTAGTCGAGTAAAAACACGTGCGAGAGGATGCATCCCGCAGGCTAGTCGAGTAAAAACACGTGCGAGGTTTTGTGGGATGCGCATGCGCAGGTTTTGTGGGATGCGCATGCGCAGGTTTTTTGGGATGCGCATGCGCAGGTTTTTTGGGATGCGCATGCGCAGGTTTTTTGGGATGCGCATGGCTAGTCGAGCAAAAACACGTGCGAGAGGATGCATCCCGCAGGGTAGTCGAGTAAAAACACGTGCGAGAGGATGCATCCCGCAGGCTAGTCGAGTAAAAACACGTGCGAGAGGATGCATCCCGCAGGCTAGTCGAGTAAAAACACGTGCGAAAGGATGCATCCCGCAGGCTAGTCGAGCACAAACACGTGCGAGGTTTTGTGGGATGCGCATGCGCAGGTTTTGTGGGATGCGCATGCGCAGATTTTTTGGGATGCGCATGCGCAGGTTTTTTGGGATGCGCATGGCGAGTCGAGCAAAAACACGTGCGAGAGGATGCATCCCGCAGGCTAATCGAGTAAAAACACGTGCGAGACGATGCATCCCGCAGGCTAGTCGAGTAAAAACACGTGCGAGAGGATGCATCCCGCAGGCTAGTCGAGTAAAAACACGTGCGAGAGGATGCATCCCGCAGGCTAGTCGAGTAAAAACACGTGCGAGAGGATGCATCCCGCAGGCTAGTCGAGCACAAACACGTGCGAGGTTTTGTGGGATGCGCATGCGCAGGTTTTGTGGGATGCGCATGCGCAGGTTTTTTGGGATGCGCATGGCTAGTCGAGCAAAAACACGTGCGAGAGGATGCATCCCGCAGGCTAGCCGAGTAAAAACACGTGCGAGAGGATGCATCCCGCAGGCTAGTCGAGTAAAAACACGTGCGAGGTTTTGTGGGATGCGCATGCGCAGGTTTTGTGGGATGCGCATGCGCAGGTTTTTTGGGATGCGCATGCGCAGGTTTTTTGGGATGCGCATGCGCAGGTTTTTTGGGATGCGCATGGCTAGTCGAGCAAAAACACGTGCGAGAGGATGCATCCCGCAGGGTAGTCGAGTAAAAACACGTGCGAGAGGATGCATCCCGCAGGCTAGTCGAGTAAAAACACGTGCGAGAGGATGCATCCCGCAGGCTAGTCGAGCAAAAACACGTGCGAAAGGATGCATCCCGCAGTCTAGTCGAGCACAAACACGTGCGAGGTTTTGTGGGATGCGCATGCGCAGGTTTTGTGGGATGCGCATGCGCAGATTTTTTGGGATGCGCATGCGCAGGTTTTTTGGGATGCGCATGGCGAGTCGAGCAAAAACACGTGCGAGAGGATGCATCCCGCAGGCTAGTCGAGTAAAAACACGTGCGAGACGATGCATCCCGCAGGCTAGTCGAGTAAAAACACGTGCGAGAGGATGCATCCCGCAGGCTAGTCGAGTAAAAACACGTGCGAGAGGTTGCATCCCGCAGGCTAGTCGAGTAAAAACACGTGCGAGAGGATGCATCCCGCAGGCTAGTCGAGTAAAAACACGTGCGAGAGGATGCATCCCGCAGGCTAGTCGAGTAAAAACACGTGCGAGGTTTTGTGGGATGCGCATGCGCAGGTTTTGTGGGATGCGCATGCGCAGGTTTTTTGGGATGCGCATGCGCAGGTTTTTTGGGATGCGCATGCGCAGGTTTTTTGGGATGCGCATGGCTAGTCGAGCAAAAACACGTGCGAGAGGATGCATCCCGCAGGGTAGTCGAGTAAAAACACGTGCGAGAGGATGCATCCCGCAGGCTAGTCGAGTAAAAACACGTGCGAGAGGATGCATCCCGCATGGCTAGTCGAGCAAAAACACGTGCGAGAGGATGCATCCCGCAGGCTAGCCGAGCAAAAACACGTGCGAGAGGATGCATCCCGCAGGCTAGTCGAGTAAAAACACGTGCGAGAGGATGCATCCCGCAGGCTAGTCGAGTAAAAACACGTGCGAGGTTTTGTGGGATGCGCATACGCAGGTTTTGTGGGATGCGCATGCGCAGGTTTTTTGGGATGCGCATGCGCAGGTTTTTTGGGATGCGCATGCGCAGGTTTTTTGGGATGCGCATGGCTAGTCGAGCAAAAACACGTGCGAGAGGATGCATCCCGCAGGGTAGTCGAGTAAAAACACGTGCGAGACGATGCATCCCGCAGGCTAGTCGAGTAAAAACACGTGCGAGAGGATGCATCCCGCAGGCTAGTCGAGCAAAAACACGTGCGAGAGGATGCATCCCGCAGGCTAGTCGAGTAAAAACACGTGCGAGAGGATGCATCCCGCAGGCTAGTCGAGCAAAAACACGTGCGAGAGGATGCATCCCGCAGGCTAGTCGAGCACAAACACGTGCGAGAGGATGCATCCCGCAGGCTAGTCGAGTAAAAACACGTGCGAAAGGATGCATCCCGCAGGCTAGTCGAGCACAAACACGTGCGAGGTTTTGTGGGATGCGCATGCGCAGGTTTTGTGGGATGCGCATGCGCAGATTTTTTGGGATGCGCATGCGCAGGTTTTTTGGGATGCGCATGGCTAGTCGAGTAAAAACACGTGCGAGAGGATGCATCCCGCAGGCTAGTCGAGTAAAAACACGCGCGAGGTTTTGTGGGATGCGCATGCGCAGGTTTTTTGGGATGCGCATGCGCAGGTATTTTGGGATGCGCATGGCTAGTCGAGCAAAAACACGTGCGAGAGGATGCATCCCGCAGGCTAGCCGAGCAAAAACACGTGCGAGAGGATGCATCCCGCAGGCTAGTCGAGTAAAAACACGTGCGAGACGATGCATCCCGCAGGCTAGTCGAGTAAAAACACGTGCGAGAGGATGCATCCCGCAGGCTAGTCGAGTAAAAACACGTGCGAGAGGATGCATCCCGCAGGCTAGTCGAGCACAAACACGTGCGAGGTTTTGTGGGATGCGCATGCGCAGGTTTTGTGGGATGCGCATGCGCAGGTTTTTTGGGATGCGCATGGCTAGTCGAGCAAAAACACGTGCGAGAGGATGCATCCCGCAGGCTAGCCGAGTAAAAACACGTGCGAGAGGATGCATCCCGCAGGCTAGTCGAGTAAAAACACGTGCGAGGTTTTGTGGGATGCGCATGCGCAGGTTTTGTGGGATGCGCATGCGCAGGTTTTTTGGGATGCGCATGCGCAGGTTTTTTGGGATGCGCATGCGCAGGTTTTTTGGGATGCGCATGGCTAGTCGAGCAAAAACACGTGCGAGAGGATGCATCCCGCAGGGTAGTCGAGTAAAAACACGTGCGAGAGGATGCATCCCGCAGGCTAGTCGAGTAAAAACACGTGCGAGGTTTTGTGGGATGCGCATGCGCAGGTTTTGTGGGATGCGCATGCGCAGGTTTTTTGGGATGCGCATGGCTAGTCGAGCAAAAACACGTGCGAGAGGATGCATCCCGCAGGCTAGCCGAGTAAAAACACGTGCGAGAGGATGCATCCCGCAGGCTAGTCGAGTAAAAACACGTGCGAGGTTTTGTGGGATGCGCATGCGCAGGTTTTGTGGGATGCGCATGCGCAGGTTTTTTGGGATGCGCATGCGCAGGTTTTTTGGGATGCGCATGCGCAGGTTTTTTGGGATGCGCATGGCTAGTCGAGCAAAAACACGTGCGAGAGGATGCATCCCGCAGGGTAGTCGAGTAAAAACACGTGCGAGAGGATGCATCCCGCAGGCTAGTCGAGTAAAAACACGTGCGAGAGGATGCATCCCGCAGGCTAGTCGAGCAAAAACACGTGCGAGAGGATGCATCCCGCAGGCTAGTCGAGCAAAAACACGTGCGAGAGGATGCATCCCGCAGGCTAGTCGAGTAAAAACACGTGCGAGAGGATGCATCCCGCAGGCTAGTCGAGCAAAAACACGTGCGAGAGGATGCATCCCGCTGGCTAGTCGAGTAAAAACACGTGCGAAAGGATGCATCCCGCAGTCTAGACGAGCACAAACACGTGCGAGGTTTTGTGGGATGCGCATGCGCAGGTTTTGTGGAATGCGCATGCGCAGATTTTTTGGGATGCGCATGCGCAGGTTTTTTGGGATGCGCATGGCTAGTCGAGCAAAAACACGTGCGAGAGGATGCATCCCGCAGGCTAGTCGAGTAAAAACACGTGCGAGACGATGCATCCCGCAGGCTAGTCGAGTAAAAACACGTGCGAGAGGATGCATCCCGCAGGCTAGTCGAGTAAAAACACGTGCGAGAGGTTGCATCCCGCAGGCTAGTCGAGTAAAAACACGTGCGAGAGGATGCATCCCGCAGGCTAGTCGAGTAAAAACACGTGCGAGGTTTTGTGGGATGCGCATGCGCAGGTTTTTTGGGATGCGCATGCGCAGGTTTTTTGGGATGCGCATGGCTAGTCGAGCAAAAACACGTGCGAGAGGATGCATCCCGCAGGCTAGCCGAGTAAAAACACGTGCGAGAGGATGCATCCCGCAGGCTAGTCGAGTAAAAACACGTGCGAGGTTTGTGGGATGCGCATGCGCAGGTTTTGTGGGATGCGCATGCGCAGGTTTTTTGGGATGCGCATGCGCAGGTTTTTTGGGATGCGCATGGCTAGTCGAGCAAAAACACGTGCGAGAGGATGCATCCCGCAGGGTAGTCGAGTAAAAACACGTGCGAGAGGATGCATCCCGCAGGCTAGTCGAGTAAAAACACGTGCGAGAGGATGCATCCCGCATGGCTAGTCGAGCAAAAACACGTGCGAGAGGATGCATCCCGCAGGCTAGCCGAGCAAAAACACGTGCGAGAGGATGCATCCCGCAGGCTAGTCGAGTAAAAACACGTGCGAGAGGATGCATCCCGCAGGCTAGTCGAGTAAAAACACGTGCGAGGTTTTGTGGGATGCGCATACGCAGGTTTTGTGGGATGCGCATGCGCAGGTTTTTTGGGATGCGCACGGCTAGTCGAGCAAAAACACGTGCGAGAGGATGCATCCCGCAGGGTAGTCGAGTAAAAACACGTGCGAGAGGATGCATCCCGCAGGCTAGTCGAGTAAAAACACGTGCGAGAGGATGCATCCCGCAGGCTAGTCGAGCAAAAACACGTGCGAGAGGATGCATCCCGCAGGCTAGTCGAGCAAAAACACGTGCGAGAGGATGCATCCCGCAGGCTAGTCGAGTAAAAACACGTGCGAGGTTTTGTGGGATGCGCATGCGCAGGTTTTGTGGAATGCGCATGCGCAGATTTTTTGGGATGCGCATGCGCAGGTTTTTTGGGATGCGCATGGCGAGTCGAGCAAAAACACGTGCGAGAGGATGCATCCCGCAGGCTAGTCGAGTAAAAACACGTGCGAGACGATGCATCCCGCAGGCTAGTCGAGTAAAAACACGTGCGAGAGGATGCATCCCGCAGGCTAGTCGAGTAAAAACACGTGCGAGAGGTTGCATCCCGCAGGCTAGTCGAGTAAAAACACGTGCGAGAGGATGCATCCCGCAGGCTAGTCGAGTAAAAACACGTGCGAGGTTTTGTGGGATGCGCATGCGCAGGTTTTTTGGGATGCGCATGCGCAGGTTTTTTGGGATGCGCATGGCTAGTCGAGCAAAAACACGTGCGAGAGGATGCATCCCGCAGGCTAGCCGAGTAAAAACACGTGCGAGAGGATGCATCCCGCAGGCTAGTCGAGTAAAAACACGTGCGAGGTTTGTGGGATGCGCATGCGCAGGTTTTGTGGGATGCGCATGCGCAGGTTTTTTGGGATGCGCATGCGCAGGTTTTTTGGGATGCGCATGGCTAGTCGAGCAAAAACACGTGCGAGAGGATGCATCCCGCAGGGTAGTCGAGTAAAAACACGTGCGAGAGGATGCATCCCGCAGGCTAGTCGAGTAAAAACACGTGCGAGAGGATGCATCCCGCATGGCTAGTCGAGCAAAAACACGTGCGAGAGGATGCATCCCGCAGGCTAGCCGAGCAAAAACACGTGCGAGAGGATGCATCCCGCAGGCTAGTCGAGTAAAAACACGTGCGAGAGGATGCATCCCGCAGGCTAGTCGAGTAAAAACACGTGCGAGGTTTTGTGGGATGCGCATACGCAGGTTTTGTGGGATGCGCATGCGCAGGTTTTTTGGGATGCGCATGCGCAGGTTTTTTGGGATGCGCACGGCCAGTCGAGCAAAAACACGTGCGAGAGGATGCATCCCGCAGGGTAGTCGAGTAAAAACACGTGCGAGAGGATGCATCCCGCAGGCTAGTCGAGTAAAAACACGTGCGAGAGGATGCATCCCGCAGGCTAGTCGAGCAAAAACACGTGCGAGAGGATGCATCCCGCAGGCTAGTCGAGCAAAAACACGTGCGAGAGGATGCATCCCGCAGGCTAGTCGAGTAAAAACACGTGCGAGAGGATGCATCCCGCAGGCTAGTCGAGTAAAAACACGTGCGAGCTTTTGTGGGATGCGCATGCGCAGGTTTTTTGGGATGCGCATGCGCAGGTTTTTTGGGATGCGCATGCGCAGGTTTTTTGGGATGCGCATGCGCAGGTTTTTTGGGATGCGCATGCCTAGTCGAGCAAAAACACGTGCGAGAGGATGCATCCCGCAGGCTAGTCGAGCAAAAACACGTGCGAGAGGATGCATCCCGCAGGCTAGTCGAGTAAAAACACGTGCGAGGTTTTGTGGGATGCGCATGCGCAGGTTTTGTGGGATGCGCATACGCAGGTTTTTTGGGATGCGCATGCGCAGGTTTTTTGGGATGCGCATGGCTAGTCGAGCAAAAACACGTGCGAGAGGATGCATCCCGCAGGCTAGCCGAGCAAAAACACGTGCGAGAGGATGCATCCCGCAGGCTAGTCGAGTAAAAACACGTGCGAGGTTTTGTGGGATGCGCATGCGCAGGTTTTGTGGGATGCGCATGCGCAGGTTTTTTGGGATGCGCATGTGCAGGTTTTTTGGGATGCGCATGGCTAGTCGAGCAAAAACACGTGCGAGAGGATGCATCCCGCAGGCTAGTCGAGTAAAAACACGTGCGAGAGGATGCATCCCGCACGCTAGTCGAGTAAAAACACGTGCGAGGTTTTGTGGGATGCGCATACGCAGGTTTTGTGGGATGCGCATGCGCAGTTTTTTTGGGATGCGCATGGCTAGTCGAGCAAAAACAAGTGCGAGAGGATGCATCCCCCAGGGTAGTCGAGTAAAAACACGTGCGAGAGGATGCATCCCGCAGGCTAGTCGAGTAAAAACACGTGCGAGAGGATGCATCCCGCAGGCTAGTCGAGCAAAAACACGTGCGAGAGGATGCATCCCGCAGGCTAGTCGAGCACAAACACGTGCGAGAGGATGCATCCCGCAGGCTAGTCGAGTAAAAACACGTGCGAAAGGATGCATCCCGTAGGCTAGTCGAGCACAAACACGTGCGAGGTTTTGTGGGATGCGCATGCGCAGGTTTTGTGGGATGCGCATGCGCAGATTTTTTGGGATGCGCATGCGCAGGTTTTTTGGGATGCGCATGGCTAGTCGAGCAAAAACACGTGCGAGAGGATGCATCCCGCAGGCTAGTCGAGTAAAAACACGTGCGAGGTTTTGTGGGATGCGCATGCGCAGGTTTTGTGGGATGCGCATGTGCAGGTTTTTTGGGATGCGCACGGCTAGTCGAGCAAAAACACGTGCGAGAGGATGCATCCCGCAGGCTAGTCGAGTAAAAACACGTGCGAGAGGATGCATCCCGCAGGCTAGTCGAGCAAAAACACGTGCGAAAGGATGCATCCCGCAGGCTAGTCGAGCACAAACACGTGCGAGGTTTTGTGGGATGCGCATGCGCAGGTTTTTTGGGATGCGCATGGCTAGTCGAGCAAAAACACGTGCGAAAGGATGCATCCCGCAGGCTAGTCGAGCAAAAACACGTGCGAGAGGATGCATCCCGCAGGCTAGTCGAGTAAAAACACGTGCGAAAGGATGCATCCCGCAGGCTAGTCTAGCACAAACACGTGCGAGGTTTTGTGGGATGCGCATGCGCAGGTTTTGTGGGATGCGCATGCGCAGATTTTTTGGGATGCGCATGCGCAGGTTTTTTGGGATGCGCATGGCTAGTCGAGCAAAAACACGTGCGACAGGATGCATCCCGCAGGCTAGTCGAGTAAAAACACGTGCGAGGTTTTGTGGGATGCGCATGCGCAGGTTTTTTGGGATGCGCATGGCTAGTTGAGCAAAAACACGTGCGAGAGGATGCATCCCGCAGGCTAGCCGAGCAAAAACACGTGCGAGAGGATGCATCCCGCAGGCTAGTCGAGTAAAAACACGTGCGAGGTTTTGTGGGATGCGCATGCGCAGGTTTTGTGGGATGCGCATGCGCAGGTTTTTTGGGATGCGCATGTGCAGGTTTTTTGGGATGCGCATGGCGAGTCGAGCAAAAACACGTGCGAGAGGATGCATCCCGCAGGCTAGTCGAGTAAAAACACGTGCGAGAGGATGCATCCCGCAGGCTAGTCGAGTAAAAACACGTGCGAGGTTTTGTGTGATGCGCATACGCAGGTTTTGTGGGATGCGCATGCGCAGGTTTTTTGGGATGCGCATGCGCAGGTTTTTTGGGATGCGCATGGCTAGTCGAGCAAAAACACGTGCGAGAGGATGCATCCCGCAGGGTAGTCGAGTAAAAACACGTGCGAGAGGTTGCATCCCGCAGGCTAGTCGAGTAAAAACACGTGCGAGGTTTTGTGGGATGCGCATACGCAGGTTTTGCGGGATGCGCATGCGCAGGTTTTTTGGGATGCGCATGCGCAGGTTTTTTGGGATGCGCATGGCTAGTCGAGCAAAAACACGTGCGAGAGGATGCATCCCGCAGGCTAGTCGAGCAAAAACACGTGCGAGAGGATGCATCCCGCAGGCTAGTCGAGTAAAAACACGTGCGAAAGGATGCATCCCGCATGCTAGTCGAGCACAAACACGTGCGAGGTTTTGTGGGATGCGCATGGCTAGTCGAGCAAAAACACGTGCGAAAGGATGCATCCCGCAGGCTAGTCGAGCAAAAACACGTGCGAGAGGATGCATCCCGCAGGCTAGTCGAGTAAAAACACGTGCGAAAGGATGCATCCCGCAGGCTAGTCTAGCACAAACACGTGCGAGGTTTTGTGGGATGCGCATGCGCAGGTTTTGTGGGATGCGCATGCGCAGATTTTTTGGGATGCGCATGGCTAGTCGAGCAAAAACACGTGCGAGAGGATGCATCCCGCAGGCTAGTCGAGTAAAAACACGTGCGAGGTTTTGTGGGATGCGCATGCGCAGGTTTTTTGGGATGCGCATGGCTAGTTGAGCAAAAACACGTGCGAGAGGATGCATCCCGCAGGCTAGCCGAGCAAAAACACGTGCGAAAGGATGCATCCCGCAGGCTAGTCGAGCACAAACACGTGCGAGGTTTTGTGGGATGCGCATGCGCAGGTTTTGTGGGATGCGCATGCGCAGATTTTTTGGGATGCGCATGCGCAGGTTTTTTGGGATGCGCATGGCTAGTCGAGCAAAAACACGTGCAAGAGGATGCATCCCGCAGGCTAGTCGAGTAAAAACACGTGCGAGGTTTTGTGGGATGCGCATGCGCAGGTTTTGTGGGATGCGCATGCGCAGATTTTTTGGGATGCGCATGTGCAGGTTTTTTGGGATGCGCATGGCTAGTCGAGCAAAAACACGTGCGAGAGGATGCATCCCGCAGGCTAGTCGAGTAAAAACACGTGCGAGAGGATGCATCCCGCAGGCTAGTCGAGCAAAAACACGTGCGATAGGATGCATCCCGCAGGCTAGTCGAGCACAAACACGTGCGAGAGGATGCATCCCGCAGGCTAGTCGAGCACAAACACGTGCGAGGTTTCGTGGGATGCGCATGCGCAGGTTTTGTGGGATGCGCATGCGCAGATTTTTTGGGATGCGCATGCGCAGGTTTTTTGGGATGCGCATGGCTAGTCGAGCAAAAACACGTGCGAGAGGATGCATCCCGCAGGCTAGCCGAGCAAAAACACGTGCGAGAGGATGCATCCCGCAGGCTAGTCGAGTAAAAACACGTGCGAGGTTTAGTGGGATGCGCATGCGCAGGTTTTGTGGGATGCGCATGCGCAGGTTTTTTGGGATGCGCATGGCTAGTCGAGCAAAAACACGTGCGAGAGGATGCATCCCGCAGGCTAGTCGAGTAAAAACACGTGCGAGAGGATGCATCCCGCAGGCTAGTCGAGTAAAAACACGTGCGAGGTTTTGTGGGATGCGCATACGCAGGTTTTCTGGGATGCGCATGCGCAGGTTTTTTGGGATGCGCATGTGCAGGTTTTTTGGGATGCGCATGGCTAGTCGAGCAAAAACACGTGCGAGAGGATGCATCCCGCAGGCTAGTCGAGTAAAAACACGTGCGAGGGGATGCATCCCGCAGGCTAGTCGAGCAAAAACACGTGCGAGGTTTTGTGGGATGCGCATGCGCAGGTTTTGTGGGATGCGCATGCGCAGGTTTTTTGGGATGCGCATGCGCAGGTTTTTTGGGATGCGCATGGCTAGTCGAGCAAAAACACGTGCGAGAGGATGCATCCCGCAGGCTAGCCGAGCAAAAACACGTGCGAGAGGATGCATCCCGCAAGCTAGTCGAGTAAAAACACGTGCGAGGTTTAGTGGGATGCGCATGCGCAGGTTTTGTGGGATGCGCATGCGCAGGTTTTGTGGGATGCGCATGCGCAGGTTTTTTGGGATGCGCATGGCTAGTCGAGCAAAAACACATGCGAGAGGATGCATCCCGCAGGCTAGTCGAGCAAAAACACGTGCGAGAGGATGCATCCCGCAGGCTAGTCGAGTAAAAACACGTGCGAAAGGATGCATCCCGCAGGCTAGTCGAGCACAAACACGTGCGAGGTTTTGTGGGATGCGCATGCGCAGGTTTTTTGGGATGCGCATGGCTAGTCGAGCAAAAACACGTGCGAAAGGATGCATCCCGCAGGCTAGTCGAGCAAAAACACGTGCGAGAGGATGCATCCCGCAGGCTAGTCGAGTAAAAACACGTGCGAAAGGATGCATCCCGCAGGCTAGTCTAGCACAAACACGTGCGAGGTTTTGTGGGATGCGCATGCGCAGGTTTTGTGGGATGCGCATGCGCAGATTTTTTGGGATGCGCATGCGCAGGTTTTTTGGGATGCGCATGGCTAGTCGAGCAAAAACACGTGCGAGAGGATGCATCCCGCAGGCTAGTCGAGTAAAAACACGTGCGAGGTTTTGTGGGATGCGCATGCGCAGGTTTTTTGGGATGCGCATGCGCAGGTTTTTTGGGATGCGCATGGCTAGTTGAGCAAAAACACGTGCGAGAGGATGCATCCCGCAGGCTAGCCGAGCAAAAACACGTGCGAGAGGATGCATCCCGCAGGCTAGTCGAGTAAAAACACGTGCGAGGTTTTGTGGGATGCGCATGCGCAGGTTTTGTGGGATGCGCATGCGCAGGTTTTTTGGGATGCGCATGTGCAGGTTTTTTGGGATGCGCATGGCGAGTCGAGCAAAAACACGTGCGAGAGGATGCATCCCGCAGGCTAGTCGAGTAAAAACACGTGCGAGAGGATGCATCCCGCAGGCTAGTCGAGTAAAAACACGTGCGAGGTTTTGTGGGATGCGCATACGCAGGTTTTGTGGGATGCGCATGCGCAGGTTTTTTTGGATGCGCATGCGCAGGTTTTTTGGGATGCGCATGGCTAGTCGAGCAAAAACACGTGCGAGAGGATGCATCCCGCAGGGTAGTCGAGCAAAAACACGTGCGAGAGGATGCATCCCGCAGGCTAGTCGAGTAAAAACACGTGCGAGAGGATGCATCCCGCAGGCTAGTCGAGCAAAAACACGTGCGAAAGGATGCATCCCGCAGGCTAGTCGAGCAAAAACACGTGCGAGAGGATGCATCCCGCAGGCTAGTCGAGTAAAAACACGTGCGAAAGGATGCATCCCGCAGGCTAGTCGAGCACAAACACGTGCGAGGTTTTGTGGGATGCGCATGCGCAGGTTTTGTGGGATGCGCATTGCGCAAATTTTTTGGGATGCGCATGCGCAGGTTTTTTTTTCGGATGCGCATGGCTAGTAGAGCAGAAACACGTGCGAGAGGATGCATCCCGCAGGCTAGTCGAGCAAAAACACGTGCGAGAGGATGCATCCCGCAGGCTAGTCGAGTAAAAACACGTGCGAAAGGATGCATCCCGCAGGCTAGTCGAGCACAAACACGTGCGAGGTTTTGTGGGATGCGCATGCGCAGGTTTTGTGGGATGCGCATGCGCAGATTTTTTGGGATGCGCATGCGCAGGTTTTTTGGGATGCGCATGGCTAGTCGAGCAAAAACACGTGCGAGAGGATGCATCCCGCAGGCTAGTCGAGTAAAAACACGTGCGAGGTTTTGTGGGATGCGCATGCGCAGGTTTTTTGGGATGCGCATGCCTAGTCGAGCAAAAACACGTGCGAGAGGATGCATCCCGCAGGCTAGTCGAGTAAAAACACGTGCGAGAGGATGCATCCCGCAGGCTAGTCGAGTAAAAACACGTGCGAGGTTTTGTGGGATGCGCATGCGCAGGTTTTTTGGGATGCGCATGGCTAGTCGAGCAAAAACACGTGCGAGAGGATGCATCCCGCAGGGTTGTCGAGCAAAAACACGTGCGAGAGGATGCATCCCGCAGGCTAGTCGAGTAAAAACACGTGCGAGAGGATGCATCCCGCAGGCTAGTCGAGCACAAACACGTGCGAGAGGATGCATCCCGCAGGCTAGTCGAGCAAAAACACGTGCGAGAGGATGCATCCCGCAGGCTAGTCGAGCAAAAACACGTGCGAGAGGATGCATCCCGCAGGCTAGTCGAGCACAAACACGTGCGAGAGGATGCATCCCGCAGGCTAGTCGAGTAAAAACACGTGCGAGAGGATGCATCCCGCAGGCTAGTCGAGTAAAAACACGTGCGAGGTTTTGTGGGATGCGCATGCGCAGGTTTTGTGGGATGCGCATGCGCAGGTTTTTTGGGATGCGCATGCCTAGTCGAGCAAAAACACGTGCGAGAGGATGCATCCCGCAGGCTAGTCGAGTAAAAACACGTGCGAGAGGATGCATCCCGCAGGCTAGTCGAGTAAAAACACGTGCGAGGTTTTGTGGGATGCGCATACGCAGGTTTTGTGGGATGCGCATGCGCAGGTTTTTTGGGATGCGCATGCGCAGGTTTTTTGGGATGCGCATGGCTAGTCGAGCAAAAACACGTGCGGGAGGATGCATCCCGCAGGGTAGTCGAGCAAAAACACGTGCGAGAGGATGCATCCCGCAGGCTAGTCGAGTAAAAACACGTGCGAGAGGATGCATCCCGCAGGCTAGTCGAGCAAAAACACGTGCGAAAGGATGCATCCCGCAGGCTAGTCGAGCAAAAACACGTGCGAGAGGATGCATCCCGCAGGCTAGTCGAGTAAAAACACGTGCGAAAGGATGCATCCCGCAGGCTAGTCGAGCACAAACACGTGCGAGGTTTTGTGGGATGCGCATGCGCAGGTTTTGTGGGATGCGCATTGCGCAAATTTTTTGGGATGCGCATGCGCAGGTTTTGTGGGATGCGCATGCGCAGATTTTTTGGGATGCGCATGCGCAGGTTTTTTGGGATGCGCATGGCTAGTCGAGCAAAAACACGTGCGGTAGGATGCATCCCGCAGGCTAGTCGAGTAAAAACACGTGCGAGACGATGCATCCCGCAGGCTAGTCGAGTAAAAACACGTGCGAGAGGATGCATCCCGCAGGCTAGTCGAGTAAAAACACGTGCGAGGTTTTGTGGGATGCGCATGCGCAGGTTTTGTGGGATGCGCATGCGCAGGTTTTTTGGGATGCGCATGGCTAGTCGAGCAAAAACACGTGCGAGAGGATGCATCCCGCATTCTAGTCGAGCAAAAACACGTGCGAGAGGATGCATCCCGCAGGCTAGTCGAGCAAAAACACGTGCGAGAGGATGCATCCCGCAGGCTAGTCGAGCAAAAACACGTGCGAGAGGATGCATCCCGCAGGCTAGTCGAGTAAAAACACGTGCGAAAGGATGCATCCCGCAGGCTAGTCGAGCACAAACACGTGCGAGGTTTTGTGGGATGCGCATGCGCAGGTTTTGTGGGATGCGCATGCGCAGATTTTTTGGGATGCGCATGCGCAGGTTTTTTGGGATGCGCATGGCTAGTCGAGCAAAAACACGTGCGATAGGATGCATCCCGCAGGCTAGTCGAGTAAAAACACGTGCGAGACGATGCATCCCGCAGGCTAGTCGAGTAAAAACACGTGCGAGAGGATGCATCCCGCAGGCTAGTCGAGTAAAAACACGTGCGAGGTTTTGTGGGATGCGCATGCGCAGGTTTTGTGGGATGCGCATGCGCAGGTTTTTTGGGATGCGCATGGCTAGTCGAGCAAAAACACGTGCGAGAGGATGCATCCCGCAGGCTAGCCGAGTAAAAACACGTGCGAGAGGATGCATCCCGCAGGCTAGTCGAGTAAAAACACGTGCGAGGTTTTGTGGGATGCGCATGCGCAGGTTTTGTGAGATGCGCATGCGCAGGTTTTTTGGGATGCGCATGTGCAGGTTTTTTGGGATGCGCATGGCTAGTCGAGCAAAAACACGTGCGAGAGGATGCATCCCGCAGGCTAGTCGAGTAAAAACACGTGCGAGAGGATGCATCCCGCAGGCTAGTCGAGCACAAACACGTGCGAGAGGATGCATCCCGCAGGCTAGTCGAGCAAAAACACGTGCGAGAGGATGCATCCCGCAGGCTAGTCGAGTAAAAACACGTGCGAAAGGATGCATCCCGCAGGCTAGTCGAGCACAAACACGTGCGAGGTTTTGTGGGATGCGCATGCGCAGGTTTTTTGGGATGCGCATGGCTAGTCGAGCAAAAACACGTGCGAGAGGATGCATCCCGCAGGCTAGTCGAGTAAAAACACGTGCGAGACGATGCATCCCGCAGGCTAGTCGAGTAAAAACACGTGCGAGAGGATGCATCCCGCAGGCTAGTCGAGCAAAAACACGTGCGAGAGGATGCATCCCGCAGGCTAGTCGAGTAAAAACACGTGCGAGAGGATGCATCCCGCAGGCTAGTCGAGCAAAAACACGTGCGAGAGGATGCATCCCGCAGGCTAGTCGAGTAAAAACACGTGCGAGGTTTTGTGGGATGCGCATGCGCAGGTTTTGTGGAATGCGCATGCGCAGATTTTTTGGGATGCGCATGCGCAGGTTTTTTGGGATGCGCATGGCGAGTCGAGCAAAAACACGTGCGAGAGGATGTATCCCGCAGGGTAGTCGAGTAAAAACACGTGCGAGAGAATGCATCCCGCAGGCTAGTCGAGTAAAAACACGTGCGAGAGGATGCATCCCGGAGGCTAGTCGAGCAAAAACCCGTGCGAGAGGATGCATCCCGCAGGCTAGTCGAGCAAAAACACGTGCGAGAGGATGCATCCCGCAGGCTAGTCGAGCAAAAACACGTGCGAGGTTTTGTGGGATGCGCATGCGCAGGTTTTTTGGGATGCGCATGCGCAGGTTTTTTGGGATGCGCATGCCTAGTCGAGCAAAAACACGTGCGAGAGGATGCATCCCGCAGGCTAGTCGAGCAAAAACACGTGCGAGAGGATGCATCCCGCAGGCTAGTCGAGTAAAAACACGTGCGAGGTTTTGTGGGATGCGCATACGCAGGTTTTGTGGGATGCGCATGCGCAGGTTTTTTGGGATGCGCATGCGCTGGTTTTTTGGGATGCGCATGCGCAGGTTTTTTGGGATGCGCATGGCTAGTCGAGCAAAAACACGTGCGAGAGGATGCATCCCGCAGGGTAGTCGAGTAAAAACACGTGCGAGAGAATGCATCCCGCAGGCTAGTCGAGTAAAAACATGTGCGAGAGGATGCATCCCGGAGGCTAGTCGAGCAAAAACACGTGCGAGAGGATGCATCCCGCAGGCTAGTCGAGCAAAAACACGTGCGAGGTTTTGTGGGATGCGCATGCGCAGGTTTTTTGGGATGCGCATGCGCAGGTTTTTTGGGATGCGCATGCGCAGGTTTTTTGGGATGCGCATGCGCAGGTTTTTTGGGATGCGCATGCCTAGTCGAGCAAAAACACGTGCGAGAGGATGCATCCCGCAGGCTAGTCGAGCAAAAACACGTGCGATAGGATGCATCCCGCAGGCTAGTCGAGTAAAAACACGTGCGAGACGATGCATCCCGCAGGCTAGTCGAGTAAAAACACGTGCGAGAGGATGCATCCCGCAGGCTAGTCGAGTAAAAACACGTGCGAGGTTTTGTGGGATGCGCATGCGCTGGTTTTTTGGGATGCGCATGCGCAGGTTTTTTGGGATGCGCATGGCTAGTCGAGCAAAAACACGTGCGAGAGGATGCATCCCGCAGGGTAGTCGAGTAAAAACACGTGCGAGAGAATGCATCCCGCAGGCTAGTCGAGTAAAAACATGTGCGAGAGGATGCATCCCGGAGGCTAGTCGAGCAAAAACACGTGCGAGAGGATGCATCCCGCAGGCTAGTCGAGCAAAAACACGTGCGAGGTTTTGTGGGATGCGCATGCGCAGGTTTTTTGGGATGCGCATGCGCAGGTTTTTTGGGATGCGCATGCGCAGGTTTTTTGGGATGCGCATGCGCAGGTTTTTTGGGATGCGCATGCCTAGTCGAGCAAAAACACGTGCGAGAGGATGCATCCCGCAGGCTAGTCGAGCAAAAACACGTGCGAGAGAATGCATCCCGCAGGCTAGTCGAGCAAAAACACGTGCGAGAGGATGCATCCCGCAGGCTAGTCGAGTAAAAACACGTGCGAAAGGATGCATCCCGCAGGCTAGTCGAGCACAAACACGTGCGAGGTTTTGTGGGATGCGCATGCGCAGGTTTTGTGGGATGCGCATGCGCAGATTTTTTGGGATGCGCATGCGCAGGTTTTTTGGGATGCGCATGGCTAGTCGAGCAAAAACACGTGCGATAGGATGCATCCCGCAGGCTAGTCGAGTAAAAACACGTGCGAGACGATGCATCCCGCAGGCTAGTCGAGTAAAAACACGTGCGAGAGGATGCATCCCGCAGGCTAGTCGAGTAAAAACACGTGCGAGGTTTTGTGGGATGCGCATGCGCAGGTTTTGTGGGATGCGCATGCGCAGGTTTTTTGGGATGCGCATGGCTAGTCGAGCAAAAACACGTGCGAGAGGATGCATCCCGCAGGCTAGTCGAGCAAAAACACGTGCGAGAGGATGCATCCCGCAGGCTAGTCGAGCAAAAACACGTGCGAGAGGATGCATCCCGCAGGCTAGTCGAGCAAAAACACGTGCGAGAGGATGCATCCCGCAGGCTAGTCGAGTAAAAACACGTGCGAAAGGATGCATCCCGCAGGCTAGTCGAGTACAAACACGTGCGAGGTTTTGTGGGATGCGCATGCGCAGGTTTTGTGGGATGCGCATGCGCAGATTTTTTGGGATGCGCATGCGCAGGTTTTTTGGGATGCGCATGGCTAGTCGAGCAAAAACACGTGCGATAGGATGCATCCCGCAGGCTAGTCGAGTAAAAACACGTGCGAGACGATGCATCCCGCAGGCTAGTCGAGTAAAAACACGTGCGAGAGGATGCATCCCGCAGGCTAGTCGAGTAAAAACACGTGCGAGGTTTTGTGGGATGCGCATGCGCAGGTTTTGTGGGATGCGCATGCGCAGGTTTTTTGGGATGCGCATGGCTAGTCGAGCAAAAACACGTGCGAGAGGATGCATCCCGCAGGCTAGCCGAGTAAAAACACGTGCGAGAGGATGCATCCCGCAGGCTAGTCGAGTAAAAACACGTGCGAGGTTTTGTGGGATGCGCATGCGCAGGTTTTGTGAGATGCGCATGCGCAGGTTTTTTGGGATGCGCATGTGCAGGTTTTTTGGGATGCGCATGGCTAGTCGAGCAAAAACACGTGCGAGAGGATGCATCCCGCAGGCTAGTCGAGTAAAAACACGTGCGAGAGGATGCATCCCGCAGGCTAGTCGAGTAAAAACACGTGCGAGGTTTTGTGGGATGCGCATACGCAGGTTTTGTGGGATGCGCATGCGCAGGTTTTTTGGGATGCGCATGCGCAGGTTTTTTGGGATGCGCATGGCTAGTCGAGCAAAAACACGTGCGAGAGGATGCATCCCGCAGGGTAGTCGAGTAAAAACACGTGCGAGAGGATGCATCCCGCAGGCTAGTCGAGTAAAAACACGTGCGAGAGGATGCATCCCGCAGGCTAGTCGAGCAAAAACACGTGCGAGAGGATGCATCCCGCAGGCTAGTCGTGCAAAAACACGTGCGAGAGGATGCATCCCGCAGGCTAGTCGAGTAAAAACACGTGCGAGAGGATGCATCCCGCAGGCTAGTCGAGCACAAACACGTGCGAGAGGATGCATCCCGCAGGCTAGTCGAGCAAAAACACGTGCGAGAGGATGCATCCCGCAGGCTAGTCGAGTAAAAACACGTGCGAAAGGATGCATCCCGCAGGCTAGTCGAGCACAAACACGTGCGAGGTTTTGTGGGATGCGCATGCGCAGGTTTTGTGGGATGCGCATGCGCAGATTTTTTGGGATGCGCATGCGCAGGTTTTTTGGGATGCGCATGGCTAGTCGAGCAAAAACACGTGCGAGAGGATGCATCCCGCAGGCTAGTCGAGTAAAAACACGTGCGAGACGATGCATCCCGCAGGCTAGTCGAGTAAAAACACGTGCGAGAGGATGCATCCCGCAGGCTAGTCGAGCAAAAACACGTGCGAGAGGATGCATCCCGCAGGCTAGTCGAGTAAAAACACGTGCGAGAGGATGCATCCCGCAGGCTAGTCGAGCAAAAACACGTGCGAGAGGATGCATCCCGCAGGCTAGTCGAGCACAAACACGTGCGAGAGGATGCATCCCGCAGGCTAGTCGAGCACAAACACGTGCGAGAGGATGCATCCCGCAGGCTAGTCGAGTAAAAACACGTGCGAGAGGATGCATCCCGCAGGCTAGCCGAGCAAAAACACGTGCGAGAGGATGCATCCCGCAGGCTAGCCGAGTAAAAACACGTGCGAGAGGATGCATCCCGCAGGCTAGTCGAGTAAAAACACGTGCGAGGTTTTGTGGGATGCGCATGCGCAGGTTTTGTGGGATGCGCATGCGCAGGTTTTTTGGGATGCGCATGCGCAGGTTTTTTGGGATGCGCATGCGCAGGTTTTTTGGGATGCGCATGGCTAGTCGAGCAAAAACACGTGCGAGAGGATGCATCCCGCAGGGTAGTCGAGTAAAAACACGTGCGAGAGGATGCATCCCGCAGGCTAGTCGAGTAAAAACACGTGCGAGACGATGCATCCCGCAGGCTAGTCGAGTAAAAACACGTGCGAGAGGATGCATCCCGCAGGCTAGTCGAGCAAAAACACGTGCGAAAGGATGCATCCCGCAGTCTAGTCGAGCACAAACACGTGCGAGGTTTTGTGGGATGCGCATGCGCAGGTTTTGTGGGATGCGCATGCGCAGATTTTTTGGGATGCGCATGCGCAGGTTTTTTGGGATGCGCATGGCGAGTCGAGCAAAAACACGTGCGAGCGGATGCATCCCGCAGGCTAGTCGAGTAAAAACACGTGCGAGACGATGCATCCCGCAGGCTAGTCGAGTAAAAACACGTGCGAGAGGATGCATCCCGCAGGCTAGTCGAGTAAAAACACGTGCGAGAGGTTGCATCCCGCAGGCTAGTCGAGTAAAAACACGTGCGAGAGGATGCATCCCGCAGGCTAGTCGAGTAAAAACACGTGCGAGGTTTTGTGGGATGCGCATGCGCAGGTTTTTTGGGATGCGCATGCGCAGGTTTTTTGGGATGCGCATGGCTAGTCGAGCAAAAACACGTGCGAGAGGATGCATCCCGCAGGCTAGCCGAGTAAAAACACGTGCGAGAGGATGCATCCCGCAGGCTAGTCGAGTAAAAACACGTGCGAGGTTTTGTGGGATGCGCATGCGCAGGTTTTTTGGGATGCGCATGCGCAGGTTTTTTGGGATGCGCATGCGCAGGTTTTTTGGGATGCGCATGGCTAGTCGAGCAAAAACACGTGCGAGAGGATGCATCCCGCAGGGTAGTCGAGTAAAAACACGTGCGAGAGGATGCATCCCGCAGGCTAGTCGAGTAAAAACACGTGCGAGAGGATGCATCCCGCATGGCTAGTCGAGCAAAAACACGTGCGAGAGGATGCATCCCGCAGGCTAGTCGAGCAAAAACACGTGCGAGGTTTTGTGGGATGCGCATACGCAGGTTTTGTGGGATGCGCATGCGCAGGTTTTTTGGGATGCGCATGCGCAGGTTTTTTGGGATGCGCATGGCTAGTCGAGCAAAAACACGTGCGAGAGGATGCATCCCGCAGGGTAGTCGAGTAAAAACACGTGCGAGACGATGCATCCCGCAGGCTAGTCGAGTAAAAACACGTGCGAGAGGATGCATCCCGCAGGCTAGTCGAGCAAAAACACGTGCGAGAGGATGCATCCCGCAGGCTAGTCGAGTAAAAACACGTGCGAGAGGATGCATCCCGCAGGCTAGTCGAGCAAAAACACGTGCGAGAGGATGCATCCCGCAGGCTAGTCGAGTAAAAACACGTGCGAGAGGATGCATCCCGCAGGCTAGTCGAGTAAAAACACGTGCGAAAGGATGCATCCCGCAGGCTAGTCGAGCACAAACACGTGCGAGGTTTTGTGGGATGCGCATGCGCAGGTTTTGTGGGATGCGCATGCGCAGATTTTTTGGGATGCGCATGCGCAGGTTTTTTGGGATGCGCATGGCTAGTCGAGTAAAAACACGTGCGAGAGGATGCATCCCGCAGGCTAGTCGAGTAAAAACACGCGCGAGGTTTTGTGGGATGCGCATGCGCAGGTTTTTTGGCATGCGCATGCGCAGGTATTTTGGGATGCGCATGGCTAGTCGAGCAAAAACACGTGCGAGAGGATGCATCCCGCAGGCTAGCCGAGCAAAAACACGTGCGAGAGGATGCATCCCGCAGGCTAGTCGAGTAAAAACACGTGCGAGACGATGCATCCCGCAGGCTAGTCGAGTAAAAACACGTGCGAGAGGATGCATCCCGCAGGCTAGTCGAGTAAAAACACGTGCGAGAGGATGCATCCCGCAGGCTAGTCGAGCACAAACACGTGCGAGGTTTTGTGGGATGCGCATGCGCAGGTTTTGTGGGATGCGCATGCGCAGGTTTTTTGGGATGCGCATGGCTAGTCGAGCAAAAACACGTGCGAGAGGATGCATCCCGCAGGCTAGCCGAGTAAAAACACGTGCGAGAGGATGCATCCCGCAGGCTAGTCGAGTAAAAACACGTGCGAGGTTTTGTGGGATGCGCATGCGCAGGTTTTGTGGGATGCGCATGCGCAGGTTTTTTGGGATGCGCATGCGCAGGTTTTTTGGGATGCGCATGCGCAGGTTTTTTGGGATGCGCATGGCTAGTCGAGCAAAAACACGTGCGAGAGGATGCATCCCGCAGGGTAGTCGAGTAAAAACACGTGCGAGAGGATGCATCCCGCAGGCTAGTCGAGTAAAAACACGTGCGAGAGGATGCATCCCGCAGGCTAGTCGAGCAAAAACACGTGCGAGAGGATGCATCCCGCAGGCTAGTCGAGCAAAAACACGTGCGAGAGGATGCATCCCGCAGGCTAGTCGAGTAAAAACACGTGCGAGAGGATGTATCCCGCAGGCTAGTCGAGCAAAAACACGTGCGAGAGGATGCATCCCGCTGGCTAGTCGAGTAAAAACACGTGCGAAAGGATGCATCCCGCAGTCTAGACGAGCACAAACACGTGCGAGGTTTTGTGGGATGCGCATGCGCAGGTTTTGTGGAATGCGCATGCGCAGATTTTTTGGGATGCGCATGCGCAGGTTTTTTGGGATGCGCATGGCTAGTCGAGCAAAAACACGTGCGAGAGGATGCATCCCGCAGGCTAGTCGAGTAAAAACACGTGCGAGACGATGCATCCCGCAGGCTAGTCGAGTAAAAACACGTGCGAGAGGATGCATCCCGCAGGCTAGTCGAGTAAAAACACGTGCGAGAGGTTGCATCCCGCAGGCTAGTCGAGTAAAAACACGTGCGAGAGGATGCATCCCGCAGGCTAGTCGAGTAAAAACACGTGCGAGGTTTTGTGGGATGCGCATGCGCAGGTTTTTTGGGATGCGCATGCGCAGGTTTTTTGGGATGCGCATGGCTAGTCGAGCAAAAACACGTGCGAGAGGATGCATCCCGCAGGCTAGCCGAGTAAAAACACGTGCGAGAGGATGCATCCCGCAGGCTAGTCGAGTAAAAACACGTGCGAGGTTTGTGGGATGCGCATGCGCAGGTTTTGTGGGATGCGCATGCGCAGGTTTTTTGGGATGCGCATGCGCAGGTTTTTTGGGATGCGCATGGCTATTCGAGCAAAAACACGTGCGAGAGGATGCATCCCGCAGGGTAGTCGAGTAAAAACACGTGCGAGAGGATGCATCCCGCAGGCTAGTCGAGTAAAAACACGTGCGAGAGGATGCATCCCGCATGGCTAGTCGAGCAAAAACACGTGCGAGAGGATGCATCCCGCAGGCTAGCCGAGCAAAAACACGTGCGAGAGGATGCATCCCGCAGGCTAGTCGAGTAAAAACACGTGCGAGAGGATGCATCCCGCAGGCTAGTCGAGTAAAAACACGTGCGAGGTTTTGTGGGATGCGCATACGCAGGTTTTGTGGGATGCGCATGCGCAGGTTTTTTGGGATGCGCATGCGCAGGTTTTTTGGGATGCGCACGGCTAGTCGAGCAAAAACACGTGCGAGAGGATGCATCCCGCAGGGTAGTCGAGTAAAAACACGTGCGAGAGGATGCATCCCGCAGGCTAGTCGAGTAAAAACACGTGCGAGAGGATGCATCCCGCAGGCTAGTCGAGCAAAAACACGTGCGAAAGGATGCATCCCGCAGGCTAGTCGAGCACAAACACGTGCGAGGTTTTGTGGGATGCGCATTGCGCAAATTTTTTGGGATGCGCATGCGCAGGTTTTTTTTTGGGATGCGCATGGCTAGTAGAGCAAAAACACGTGCGAGAGGATGCATCCCGCAGGCTAGTCGAGCAAAAACACGTGCGAGAGGATGCATCCCGCAGGCTAGTCGAGTAAAAACACGTGCGAGACGATGCATCCCGCAGGCTAGTCGAGTAAAAACACGTGCGAGAGGATGCATCCCGCAGGCTAGTCGAGTAAAAACACGTGCGAGAGGTTGCATCCCGCAGGCTAGTCGAGTAAAAACACGTGCGAGAGGATGCATCCCGCAGGCTAGTCGAGTAAAAACACGTGCGAGGTTTTGTGGGATGCGCATGCGCAGGTTTTTTGGGATGCGCATGCGCAGGTTTTTTGGGATGCGCATGGCTAGTCGAGCAAAAACACGTGCGAGAGGATGCATCCCGCAGGCTAGCCGAGTAAAAACACGTGCGAGAGGATGCATCCCGCAGGCTAGTCGAGTAAAAACACGTGCGAGGTTTGTGGGATGCGCATGCGCAGGTTTTGTGGGATGCGCATGCGCAGGTTTTTTGGGATGCGCATGCGCAGGTTTTTTGGGATGCGCATGGCTAGTCGAGCAAAAACACGTGCGAGAGGATGCATCCCGCAGGGTAGTCGAGTAAAAACACGTGCGAGAGGATGCATCCCGCAGGCTAGTCGAGTAAAAACACGTGCGAGAGGATGCATCCCGCATGGCTAGTCGAGCAAAAACACGTGCGAGAGGATGCATCCCGCAGGCTAGCCGAGCAAAAACACGTGCGAGAGGATGCATCCCGCAGGCTAGTCGAGTAAAAACACCTGCGAGAGGATGCATCCCGCAGGCTAGTCGAGTAAAAACACGTGCGAGGTTTTGTGGGATGCGCATACGCAGGTTTTGTGGGATGCGCATGCGCAGGTTTTTTGGGATGCGCACGGCTAGTCGAGCAAAAACACGTGCGAGAGGATGCATCCCGCAGGGTAGTCGAGTAAAAACACGTGCGAGAGGATGCATCCCGCAGGCTAGTCGAGTAAAAACACGTGCGAGAGGATGCATCCCGCAGGCTAGTCGAGTAAAAACACGTGCGAGGTTTTGTGGGATGCGCATACGCAGGTTTTGTGGGATGCGCATGCGCAGTTTTTTTGGGATGCGCATGGCTAGTCGAGCAAAAACAAGTGCGAGAGGATGCATCCCCCAGGGTAGTCGAGTAAAAACACGTGCGAGAGGATGCATCCCGCAGGCTAGTCGAGTAAAAACACGTGCGAGAGGATGCATCCCGCAGGCTAGTCGAGCAAAAACACGTGCGAGAGGATGCATCCCGCAGGCTAGTCGAGCACAAACACGTGCGAGAGGATGCATCCCGCAGGCTAGTCGAGTAAAAACACGTGCGAAAGGATGCATCCCGCAGGCTAGTCGAGCACAAACACGTGCGAGGTTTTGTGGGATGCGCATGCGCAGGTTTTGTGGGATGCGCATGCGCAGATTTTTTGGGATGCGCATGCGCAGGTTTTTTGGGATGCGCATGGCTAGTCGAGCAAAAACACGTGCGAGAGGATGCATCCCGCAGGCTAGTCGAGTAAAAACACGTGCGAGGTTTTGTGGGATGCGCATGCGCAGGTTTTGTGGGATGCGCATGTGCAGGTTTTTTGGGATGCGCACGGCTAGTCGAGCAAAAACACGTGCGAGAGGATGCATCCCGCAGGCTAGTCGAGTAAAAACACGTGCGAGAGGATGCATCCCGCAGGCTAGTCGAGCAAAAACACGTGCGAGAGGATGCATCCCGCAGGCTAGTCGAGCAAAAACACGTGCGAGAGGATGCATCCCGCAGGCTAGTCGAGTAAAAACACGTGCGAGGTTTTGTGGGATGCGCATGCGCAGGTTTTGTGGGATGCGCATGCGCAGGTTTTTTGGGATGCGCATGTGCAGGTTTTTTGGGATGCGCACGGCTAGTCGAGCAAAAACACGTGCGAGAGGATGCATCCCGCAGGCTAGCCGAGCAAAAACACGTGCGAGAGGATGCATCCCGCAGGCTAGTCGAGTAAAAACACGTGCGAGAGGATGCATCCCGCAGGCTAGTTGAGTAAAAACACGTGCGAGGTTTTGTGGGATGCGCATACGCAGGTTTTGTGGGATGCGCATGCGCAGGTTTTTTGGGATGCGCATGCGCAGGTTTTTTGGGATGCGCATGCGCAGGTTTTTTGGGATGCGCATGGCTAGTCGAGCAAAAACACGTGCGAGAGGATGCATCCCGCAGGGTAGTCGAGTAAAAACACGTGCGAGACGATGCATCCCGCAGGCTAGTCGAGTAAAAACACGTGCGAGAGGATGCATCCCGCAGGCTAGTCGAGCAAAAACACGTGCGAGAGGATGCATCCCGCAGGCTAGTCGAGTAAAAACACGTGCGAGAGGATGCATCCCGCAGGCTAGTCGAGCAAAAACACGTGCGAGAGGATGCATCCCGCAGGCTAGTCGAGCACAAACACGTGCGAGAGGATGCATCCCGCAGGCTAGTCGAGTAAAAACACGTGCGAAAGGATGCATCCCGCAGGCTAGTCGAGCACAAACACGTGCGAGGTTTTGTGGGATGCGCATGCGCAGGTTTTGTGGGATGCGCATGCGCAGATTTTTTGGGATGCGCATGCGCAGGTTTTTTGGGATGCGCATGGCTAGTCGAGTAAAAACACGTGCGAGAGGATGCATCCCGCAGGCTAGTCGAGTAAAAACACGCGCGAGGTTTTGTGGGATGCGCATGCGCAGGTTTTTTGGGATGCGCATGCGCAGGTATTTTGGGATGCGCATGGCTAGTCGAGCAAAAACACGTGCGAGAGGATGCATCCCGCAGGCTAGCCGAGCAAAAACACGTGCGAGAGGATGCATCCCGCAGGCTAGTCGAGTAAAAACACGTGCGAGACGATGCATCCCGCAGGCTAGTCGAGTAAAAACACGTGCGAGAGGATGCATCCCGCAGGCTAGTCGAGTAAAAACACGTGCGAGAGGATGCATCCCGCAGGCTAGTCGAGTAAAAACACGTGCGAGAGGATGCATCCCGCAGGCTAGTCGAGCACAAACACGTGCGAGGTTTTGTGGGATGCGCATGCGCAGGTTTTGTGGGATGCGCATGCGCAGGTTTTTTGGGATGCGCATGGCTAGTCGAGCAAAAACACGTGCGAGAGGATGCATCCCGCAGGCTAGCCGAGTAAAAACACGTGCGAGAGGATGCATCCCGCAGGCTAGTCGAGTAAAAACACGTGCGAGGTTTTGTGGGATGCGCATGCGCAGGTTTTGTGGGATGCGCATGCGCAGGTTTTTTGGGATGCGCATGCGCAGGTTTTTTGGGATGCGCATGCGCAGGTTTTTTGGGATGCGCATGGCTAGTCGAGCAAAAACACGTGCGAGAGGATGCATCCCGCAGGGTAGTCGAGTAAAAACACGTGCGAGAGGATGCATCCCGCAGGCTAGTCGAGTAAAAACACGTGCGAGAGGATGCATCCCGCAGGCTAGTCGAGCAAAAACACGTGCGAGAGGATGCATCCCGCAGGCTAGTCGAGCAAAAACACGTGCGAGAGGATGCATCCCGCAGGCTAGTCGAGTAAAAACACGTGCGAGAGGATGCATCCCGCAGGCTAGTCGAGCAAAAACACGTGCGAGAGGATGCATCCCGCTGGCTAGTCGAGTAAAAACACGTGCGAAAGGATGCATCCCGCAGTCTAGACGAGCACAAACACGTGCGAGGTTTTGTGGGATGCGCATGCGCAGGTTTTGTGGAATGCGCATGCGCAGATTTTTTGGGATGCGCATGCGCAGGTTTTTTGGGATGCGCATGGCTAGTCGAGCAAAAACACGTGCGAGAGGATGCATCCCGCAGGCTAGTCGAGTAAAAACACGTGCGAGACGATGCATCCCGCAGGCTAGTCGAGTAAAAACACGTGCGAGAGGATGCATCCCGCAGGCTAGTCGAGTAAAAACACGTGCGAGAGGTTGCATCCCGCAGGCTAGTCGAGTAAAAACACGTGCGAGAGGATGCATCCCGCAGGCTAGTCGAGTAAAAACACGTGTGAGGTTTTGTGGGATGCGCATGCGCAGGTTTTTTGGGATGCGCATGCGCAGGTTTTTTGGGATGCGCATGGCTAGTCGAGCAAAAACACGTGCGAGAGGATGCATCCCGCAGGGTAGTCGAGTAAAAACACGTGCGAGAGGATGCATCCCGCAGGCTAGTCGAGTAAAAACACGTGCGAGAGGATGCATCCCGCATGGCTAGTCGAGCAAAAACACGTGCGAGAGGATGCATCCCGCAGGCTAGCCGAGCAAAAACACGTGCGAGAGGATGCATCCCGCAGGCTAGTCGAGTAAAAACACGTGCGAGAGGATGCATCCCGCAGGCTAGTCGAGTAAAAACACGTGCGAGGTTTTGTGGGATGCGCATACGCAGGTTTTGTGGGATGCGCATGCGCAGGTTTTTTGGGATGCGCATGCGCAGGTTTTTTGGGATGCGCACGGCTAGTCGAGCAAAAACACGTGCGAGAGGATGCATCCCGCAGGGTAGTCGAGTAAAAACACGTGCGAGAGGATGCATCCCGCAGGTTAGTCGAGTAAAAACACGTGCGAGAGGATGCATCCCGCAGGCTAGTCGAGCAAAAACACGTGTGAGAGGATGCATCCCGCAGGCTAGTCGAGCAAAAACACGTGCGAGAGGATGCATCCCGCAGGCTAGTCGAGTAAAAACACGTGCGAGGTTTTGTGGGATGCGCATGCGCAGGTTTTGTGGAATGCGCATGCGCAGATTTTTTGGGATGCGCATGCGCAGGTTTTTTGGGATGCGCATGGCGAGTCGAGCAAAAACACGTGCGAGAGGATGCATCCCGCAGGCTAGTCGAGTAAAAACACGTGCGAGACGATGCATCCCGCAGGCTAGTCGAGTAAAAACACGTGCGAGAGGATGCATCCCGCAGGCTAGTCGAGTAAAAACACGTGCGAGAGGTTGCATCCCGCAGGCTAGTCGAGTAAAAACACGTGCGAGAGGATGCATCCCGCAGGCTAGTCGAGTAAAAACACGTGCGAGGTTTTGTGGGATGCGCATGCGCAGGTTTTTTGGGATGCGCATGCGCAGGTTTTTTGGGATGCGCATGGCTAGTCGAGCAAAAACACGTGCGAGAGGATGCATCCCGCAGGCTAGCCGAGTAAAAACACGTGCGAGAGGATGCATCCCGCAGGCTAGTCGAGTAAAAACACGTGCGAGGTTTGTGGGATGCGCATGCGCAGGTTTTGTGGGATGCGCATGCGCAGGTTTTTTGGGATGCGCATGCGCAGGTTTTTTGGGATGCGCATGGCTAGTCGAGCAAAAACACGTGCGAGAGGATGCATCCCGCAGGGTAGTCGAGTAAAAACACGTGCGAGAGGATGCATCCCGCAGGCTAGTCGAGTAAAAACACGTGCGAGAGGATGCATCCCGCATGGCTAGTCGAGCAAAAACACGTGCGAGAGGATGCATCCCGCAGGCTAGCCGAGCAAAAACACGTGCGAGAGGATGCATCCCGCAGGCTAGTCGAGTAAAAACACGTGCGAGAGGATGCATCCCGCAGGCTAGTCGAGTAAAAACACGTGCGAGGTTTTGTGGGATGCGCATACGCAGGTTTTGTGGGATGCGCATGCGCAGGTTTTTTGGGATGCGCATGCGCAGGTTTTTTGGGATGCGCACGGCTAGTCGAGCAAAAACACGTGCGAGAGGATGCATCCCGCAGGGTAGTCGAGTAAAAACACGTGCGAGAGGATGCATCCCGCAGGCTAGTCGAGTAAAAACACGTGCGAGAGGATGCATCCCGCAGGCTAGTCGAGCAAAAACACGTGCGAGAGGATGCATCCCGCAGGCTAGTCGAGCAAAAACACGTGCGAGAGGATGCATCCCGCAGGCTAGTCGAGTAAAAACACGTGCGAGAGGATGCATCCCGCAGGCTAGTCGAGTAAAAACACGTGCGAGCTTTTGTGGGATGCGCATGCGCAGGTTTTTTGGGATGCGCATGCGCAGGTTTTTTGGGATGCGCATGCGCAGGTTTTTTGGGATGCGCATGCCTAGTCGAGCAAAAACACGTGCGAGAGGATGCATCCCGCAGGCTAGTCGAGTAAAAACACGTGCGAAAGGATGCATCCCGCAGCCTAGTCGAGCACAAACACGTGCGAGGTTTTGTGGAATGCGCATGCGCAGGTTTTTTGGGATGCGCATGCGCAGGTTTTTTGGGATGCGCATGGCTAGTCGAGCAAAAACACGTGCGAGAGAATGCATCCCGCAGGCTAGTCGAGTAAAAACACGTGCGGGAGGATGCATCCCGCAGGCTAGTCGAGTAAAAACACGTGCGAGAAAATGCATCCCGCAGGCTAGTCGAGCAAAAACACGTGCGAGAGGATGCATCCCGCAGGCTAGTCGAGTAAAAACACGTGCGAGAGGATGAATCCCGCAGGCTAGTCGAGTAAAAACACGTGCGAGAGGATGCATCCCGCAGGCTAGTCGAGCAAAAACACGTGCGAGAGGATGCATCCCGCAGGCTAGTCGAGTAAAAACACGTGCGAAAGTATGCATCCCGCAGGCTAGTCGAGCACAAACACGTGCGAGGTTTTGTGGGATGCGCATGCGCAGGTTTTGTGGGATGCGCATGCGCAGGTTTTTTCGGATGCGCATGCGCAGGTTTTTTGGGATGCGCATGGCTAGTCGAGCAAAAACACGTGCGAGAGGATGCATCCCGCAGGCTAGTCGAGCAAAAACACGTGCGAGAGGATGCATCCCGCAGGCTAGTCGAGTAAAAACACGTGCGAGAGGATGCATCCCGCAGGCTAGTCGAGCAAAAACACGTGCGAGAGGATGCATCCCGCAGGCTAGTCGAGCAAAAACACGTGCGAGAGGATGCATCCCGCAGGCTAGTCGAGTAAAAACACGTGCGAGAGGATGCATCCCGCAGGCTAGTCGAGCACAAACACGTGCGAGAGGATGCATCCCGCAGGCTAGTCGAGCAAAAACACGTGCGAGAGGATGCATCCCGCAGGCTAGTCGAGTAAAAACACGTGCGAAAGGATGCATCCCGCAGCCTAGTCGAGCACAAACACGTGCGAGGTTTTGTGGAATGCGCATGCGCAGGTTTTTTGGGATGCGCATGCGCAGGTTTTTTGGGATGCGCATGCGCAGGTTTTTTGGGATGCGCATGGCTAGTCGAGCAAAAACACGTGCTAGAGGATGCATCCCGCAGGCTAGTCGAGCAAAAACACGTGCGAGAGGATGCATCCCGCAGGCTAGTCGAGTAAAAACACGTGCGAGAGGATGCATCCTGCAGGCTAGTCGAGTAAAAACACGTGCGAGAGGATGCATCCCGCAGGCTAGTCGAGTAAAAACACGTGCGAGAGGATGCATCCCGCAGGCTAGTCGAGTAAAAACACGTGCGAGAGGATGCATCCCGCAGGCTAGTCGAGTAAAAACACGTGCGAGAGGATGCATCTCGCAGGCTAGTCGAGCAAAAACACGTGCGAGAGGATGCATCCCGCAGGCTAGTCGAGTAAAAACACGTGCGAAAGGATGCATCCCGCAGGCTAGTCGAGCACAAACACGTGCGAGGTTTTGTGGGATGCGCATGCGCAGGTTTTGTGGGATGCGCATGCGCAGGTTTTTTGGGATGCGCATGCGCAGGTTTTTTGGGATGCGCATGGCTAGTCGAGCAAAAACACGTGCGAGAGGATGCATCCCGCAGGCTAGTCGAGCAAAAACACGTGCGAGAGGATGCATCCCGCAGGCTAGTCGAGTAAAAACACGTGCGAGAGGATGCATCCCGCAGGCTAGTCGAGTAAAAACACGTGCGAGAGGATGCATCTCGCAGGCTAGTCGAGTAAAAACACGTGCGAGAGGATGCATCCTGCAGGCTGGTCGAGTAAAAACACGTGCGAGAGGATGCATCCCGCAGGCTAGTCGAGTAAAAACACGTGCGAGAGGATGCATCCCGCAGGCTAGTCGAGTAAAAACACGTGCGAGAGGATGCATCTCGCAGGCTAGTCGAGCAAAAACACGTGCGAGAGGATGCATCCCGCAGGCTAGTCGAGTAAAAACACGTGCGAAAGGATGCATCCCGCAGGCTAGTCGAGCACAAACACGTGCGAGGTTTTGTGGGATGCGCATGCGCAGGTTTTGTGGGATGCGCATGCGCAGGTTTTTTGGGATGCGCATGCGCAGGTTTTTTGGGATGCGCATGGCTAGTCGAGCAAAAACACGTGCGAGAGGATGCATCCCGCAGGCTAGTCGAGCAAAAACACGTGCGAGAGGATGCATCCCGCAGGCTAGTCGAGTAAAAACACGTGCGAGAGGATGCATCCTGCAGGCTGGTCGAGTAAAAACACGTGCGAGAGGATGCATCCCGCAGGCTAGTCGAGCACAAACACGTGCGAGAGGATGCATCCCGCAGGCTAGTCGAGCAAAAACACGTGCGAGAGGGTGCATCCCGCAGGCTAGTCGAGTAAAAACACGTGCGAGAGGATGCATCCTGCAGGCTAGTCGAGTAAAAACACGTGCGAGAGGATGCATCCCGCAGGCTAGTCGAGCAAAAACACGTGCGAGAGGATGTATCCCGCAGGCTAGTCGAGCAAAAACACGTGCGAGAGGATGCATCCCGCAGGCTAGTCGAGTAAAAACACGTGCGAGAGGATGCATCCCGCAGGCTAGTCGAGCAAAAACACGTGCGAGAGGATGCATCCCGCAGGCTAGTCGAGCAAAAACACGTGCGAGAGGATGCATCCCGCAGGCTAGTCGAGTAAAAACACGTGCGAGAGGATGCATCCCGCAGACTAGTCGAGTAAAAACACGTGCGAGGTTTTGTGGGATGCGCATGCGCAGGTTTTTTGGGATGCGCATGCGCAGGTTTTTTGGGATGCGCATGGCTAGTCGAGCAAAAACACGTGCGAGAGGATGCATCCCGCAGGCTAGTCGAGCAAAAACACGTGCGAGAGGATGCATCCCGCAGGCTAGTCGAGTAAAAACACGTGCGAGAGGATGCATCCCGCAGGCTAGTCGAGCAAAAACACGTGCGAGAGGATGCATCCCGCAGGCTAGTCGAGCAAAAACACGTGCGAGAGGATGCATCCCGCAGGCTAGTCGAGTAAAAACACGTGCGAGAGGATGCATCCCGCAGGCTAGTCGAGCACAAACACGTGCGAGAGGATGCATCCCGCAGGCTAGTCGAGCAAAAACACGTGCGAGAGGATGCATCCCGCAGGCTAGTCGAGTAAAAACACGTGCGAGAGGATGCATCCCGCAGGCTAGTCGAGCACAAACACGTGCGAGAGGAGGCATCCCGCAGGCTAGTCGAGCAAAAACACGTGCGAGAGGATGCATCCCGCAGGCTAGTCGAGTAAAAACACGTGCGAAAGGATGCATCCCGCAGCCTAGTCGAGCACAAACACGTGCGAGGTTTTGTGGGATGCGGATGCGCAGGTTTTTTGGGATGCGCATGCGCAGGTTTTTTGGGATGCGCATGGCTAGTCGAGCAAAAACACGTGCTAGAGGATGCATCCCGCAGGCTAGTCGAGCAAAAACACGTGCGAGAGGATGCATCCCGCAGGCTAGTCGAGTAAAAACACGTGCGAGAGGATGCATCCTGCAGGCTAGTCGAGTAAAAACACGTGCGAGAGGATGCATCCCGCAGGCTAGTCGAGTAAAAACACGTGCGAGAGGATGCATCCCGCAGGCTAGTCGAGCACAAACACGTGCGAGGTTTTGTGGGATGCGCATGCGCAGGTTTTGTGGGATACGCATGCGCAGGTTTTTTGGGATGCGCATGCGCAGGTTTTTTGGGATGCGCATGGCTAGTCGAGCAAAAACACGTGCGAGAGGATGCATCCCGCAGGCTAGTCGAGCAAAAACACGTGCGAGAGGATGCATCCCGCAGGCTAGTCGAGTAAAAACACGTGCGAGAGGATGCATCCTGCAGGCTGGTCGAGTAAAAACACGTGCGAGAGGATGCATCCCGCAGGCTAGTCGAGTAAAAACACGTGCGAGAGGATGCATCCCGCAGGCTAGTCGAGTAAAAACACGTGCGAGAGGATGCATCTCGCAGGCTAGTCGAGTAAAAACACGTGCGAGAGGATGCATCCCGCAGGCTAGTCGAGCACAAACACGTGGGAGAGGATGCATCCCGCAGGCTAGTCGAGCAAAAACACGTGCGAGGGGATGCATCCCGCAGGCTAGTCGAGTAAAAACACGTGCAAGAGGATGCATCCCGCAGGCTAGTCGAGCACAAACACGTGCGAGAGGATGCATCCCGCAGGCTAGTCGAGCACAAACATGTGCGAGAGGATGCATCCCGCAGGCTAGTCGAGCAAAAACACGTGCGAGAGGATGCATCCCGCAGGCTAGTCGAGTAAAAACACGTGCGAAAGGATGCATCCCGCAGGCTAGTCGAGCACAAACACGTGCGAGGTTTTGTGGGATGCGCATGCGCAGGTTTTGTGGGATGCGCATGCGCAGGTTTTTTGGGATGCGCATGCGCAGGTTTTTTGGGATGCGCATGGCTAGTCGAGCAAAAACACGTGCGAGAGGATGCATCCCGCAGGCTAGTCGAGCAAAAACACGTGCGAGAGGATGCATCCCGCAGGCTAGTCGAGTAAAAACACGTGCGAGAGGATGCATCCTGCAGGCTGGTCGAGTAAAAACACGTGCGAGAGGATGCATCCCGCAGGCTAGTCGAGCACAAACACGTGCGAGAGGATGCATCCCGCAGGCTAGTCGAGCAAAAACACGTGCGAGAGGGTGCATCCCGCAGGCTAGTCGAGTAAAAACACGTGCGAGAGGATGCATCCTGCAGGCTAGTCGAGTAAAAACACGTGCGAGAGGATGCATCCCGCAGGCTAGTCGAGCAAAAACACGTGCGAGAGGATGCATCCCGCAGGCTAGTCGAGTAAAAACACGTGCGAGAGGATGCATCCCGCAGGCTAGTCGAGCACAAACACGTGCGAGAGGATGCATCCCGCAGGCTAGTCGAGCAAAAACACGTGCGAGAGGGTGCATCCCGCAGGCTAGTCGAGTAAAAACACGTGCGAGAGGATGCATCCCGCAGGCTAGTCGAGCAAAAACACGTGCGAGAGGATGCATCCCGCAGGCTAGTCGAGTAAAAACACGTGCGAGAGGATGCATCCTGCAGGCTGGTCGAGTAAAAACACGTGCGAGAGGATGCATCCCGCAGGCTAGTCGAGCACAAACACGTGCGAGAGGATGCATCCCGCAGGCTAGTCGAGCAAAAACACGTGCGAGAGGGTGCATCCCGCAGGCTAGTCGAGTAAAAACACGTGCGAGAGGATGCATCCTGCAGGCTAGTCGAGTAAAAACACGTGCGAGAGGATGCATCCCGCAGGCTAGTCGAGCAAAAACACGTGCGAGAGGATGCATCCCGCAGGCTAGTCGAGTAAAAACACGTGCGAGAGGATGCATCCTGCAGGCTAGTCGAGTAAAAACACGTGCGAGAGGATGCATCCCTCAGGCTAGTCGAGTAAAAACACGTGCGAGAGGATGCATCCCGCAGGCTAGTCGAGTAAAAACACGTGCGAGAGGATGCATCCTGCAGGCTAGTCGAGTAAAAACACGTGCGAGAGGATGCATCCCTCAGGCTAGTCGAGTAAAAACACGTGCGAGAGGATGCATCCCGCAGGCTAGTCGAGTAAAAACACGTGCGAGAGGATGCATCCCGCAGGCTAGTCGAGTTAAAACACGTGCGAGGTTTTGTGGGATGCGCATGCGTAGGTTTTTTGGGATGCGCATGCGCAGGTTTTTTGGGATGCGCATGGCTAGTCGAGCAAAAACACGTGCGAGAGGATGCATCCCGCAGGCTAGTCGAGTAAAAACACGTGCGAGAGGATGCATCCTGCAGGCTAGTCGAGTAAAAACACGTGCGAGAGGATGCATCCCGCAGGCTAGTCGAGTAAAAACACGTGCGAGAGGATGCATCCCGCAGGCTAGTCGAGTAAAAACACGTGCGAGAGGATGCATCCCGCAGGCTAGTCGAGTAAAAACACGTGCGAGGTTTTGTGGGATGCGCATGAGCAGGTTTTGTGGGATGCGCATGCGCAGGTTTTTTGGGATGCGCATGGCTAGTCGAGTAAAAACACGTGCGAGAGGATGCATCCCGCAGGGTAGTCGAGTAAAAACACGTGCGAGAGGATGCATCCCGCAGGCTAGTCGAGTAAAAACACGTGCGAGGTTTTGTGGGATGCGCATGCGCAGGTTTTGTGGGATGCGCATGCGCAGGTTTTGTGGGATGCGCATGCGCAGGTTTTGTGGGATGCGCATGCGCAGGTTTTTTGGGATGCGCATGCGCAGGTTTTTTGGGATGCGCATGGCTAGTCGAGCAAAAACACGTGCGAGAGGATGCATCCCGCAGGCTAGTCGAGCAAAAACACGTGCGAGAGGATGCATCCCGCAGGCTAGTCGAGTAAAAACACGTGCGAGAGGATGCATCCCGCAGGCTAGTCGAGCACAAACACGTGCGAGAGGATGCATCCCGCAGGCTAGTCGAGCAAAAACACGTGCGAGAGGATGCATCCCGCAGGCTAGTCGAGTAAAAACACGTGCGAAAGGATGCATCCCGCAGCCTAGTCGAGCACAAACACGTGCGAGGTTTTGTGGGATGCGCATGCGCAGGTTTTTTGGGATGCGCATGCGCAGGTTTTTTGGGATGCGCATGGCTAGTCGAGCAAAAACACGTGCTAGAGGATGCATCCCGCAGGCTAGTCGAGCAAAAACACGTGCGAGAGGATGCATCCCGCAGGCTAGTCGAGTAAAAACACGTGCGAGAGGATGCATCCCGCAGGCTAGTCGAGTAAAAACACGTGCGAGAGGATGCATCCCGCAGGCTAGTCGAGCACAAACACGTGCGAGGTTTTGTGGGATGCGCATGCGCAGGTTTTGTGGGATACGCATGCGCAGGTTTTTTGGGATGCGCATGCGCAGGTTTTTTGGGATGCGCATGGCTAGTCGAGCAAAAACACGTGCGAGAGGATGCATCCCGCAGGCTAGTCGAGCAAAAACACGTGCGAGAGGATGCATCCCGCAGGCTAGTCGAGTAAAAACACGTGCGAGAGGATGCATCCTGCAGGCTGGTCGAGTAAAAACACGTGCGAGAGGATGCATCCCGCAGGCTAGTCGAGTAAAAACACGTGCGAGAGGATGCATCCCGCAGGCTAGTCGAGTAAAAACACGTGCGAGAGGATGCATCTCGCAGGCTAGTCGAGTAAAAACACGTGCGAGAGGATGCATCCCGCAGGCTAGTCGAGCACAAACACGTGCGAGAGGATGCATCCCGCAGGCTAGTCGAGCAAAAACACGTGCGAGAGGATGCATCCCGCAGGCTAGTCGAGTAAAAACACGTGCGAGAGGATGCATCCCGCAGGCTAGTCGAGCACAAACACGTGCGAGAGGATGCATCCCGCAGGCTAGTCGAGCACAAACATGTGCGAGAGGATGCATCCCGCAGGCTAGTCGAGCAAAAACACGTGCGAGAGGATGCATCCCGCAGGCTAGTCGAGTAAAAACACGTGCGAAAGGATGCATCCCGCAGGCTAGTCGAGCACAAACACGTGCGAGGTTTTGTGGGATGCGCATGCGCAGGTTTTGTGGGATGCGCATGCGCAGGTTTTTTGGGATGCGCATGCGCAGGTTTTTTGGGATGCGCATGGCTAGTCGAGCAAAAACACGTGCGAGAGGATGCATCCCGCAGGCTAGTCGAGCAAAAACACGTGCGAGAGGATGCATCCCGCAGGCTAGTCGAGTAAAAACACGTGCGAGAGGATGCATCCTGCAGGCTGGTCGAGTAAAAACACGTGCGAGAGGATGCATCCCGCAGGCTAGTCGAGCACAAACACGTGCGAGAGGATGCATCCCGCAGGCTAGTCGAGCAAAAACACGTGCGAGAGGGTGCATCCCGCAGGCTAGTCGAGTAAAAACACGTGCGAGAGGATGCATCCTGCAGGCTAGTCGAGTAAAAACACGTGCGAGAGGATGCATCCCGCAGGCTAGTCGAGCAAAAACACGTGCGAGAGGATGCATCCCGCAGGCTAGTCGAGCAAAAACACGTGCGAGAGGATGCATCCCGCAGGCTAGTCGAGTAAAAACACGTGCGAGAGGATGCATCCCGCAGGCTAGTCGAGCAAAAACACGTGCGAGAGGATGCATCCCGCAGGCTAGTCGAGCAAAAACACGTGCGAGAGGATGCATCCCGCAGGCTAGTCGAGCAAAAACACGTGCGAGAGGATGCATCCCGCAGGCTAGTCGAGTAAAAACACGTGCGAGAGGATGCATCCTGCAGGCTAGTCGAGTAAAAACACGTGCGAGAGGATGCATCCCTCAGGCTAGTCGAGTAAAAACACGTGCGAGAGGATGCATCCCGCAGGCTAGTCGAGTAAAAACACGTGCGAGAGGATGCATCCCGCAGGCTAGTCGAGTAAAAACACGTGCGAGAGGATGCATCCCGCAGGCTAGTCGAGTAAAAACACGTGCGAGGTTTTGTGGGATGCGCATGCGCAGGTTTTTTGGGATGCGCATGCCTAGTCGAGCAAAAACACGTGCGAGAGGATGCATCCCGCAGGGTAGTCGATTAAAAAGACGTGCGAGAGGATGCATCCCGCAGGCTAGTCGAGTAAAAACACGTGCGAGAGGATGCATCCCGCAGGCTAGTCGAGCAAAAACACGTGCGAGAGGATGCATCCCGCAGGCTAGTCGAGTAAAAACACGTGCAAGAGGATGCTTCCCGCAGGCTAGTCGAGTAAAAACACGTGCGAGAGGATGCGTCCCGCAGGCTAGTCGAGCAAAAACACGTGCGAGAGGATGCATCCCGCAGGCTAGTCGAGCAAAAACACGTGCGAGAGGATGCATCCCGCAGGCTAGTCGAGTAAAAACACGTGCGAGAGGATGCATCCTGCAGGCTAGTCGAGTAAAAACACGTGCGAGAGGATTCATCCCGCAGGCTAGTCGAGTAAAAACACGTGCGAGAGGATGCATCCCGCAGGCTAGTCGAGTAAAAACACGTGCGAGAGGATGCATCCCGCAGGCTAGTCGAGTAAAAACACGTGCGAGGTTTTGTGGGATGCGCATGCGCAGGTTTTGTGGGATGCGCATGCGCAGGTTTTTTGGGATGCGCATGGCTAGTCGAGCAAAAACACGTGCGAGAGGATGCATCCCGCAGTGTAGTCGATTAAAAACACGTGCGAGAGGATGCATCCCGCAGGCTAGTCGAGCAAAAACACGTGCGAGAGGATGCATCCCGCAGGCTAGTCGAGTAAAAACACGTGCGAGAGGATGCATCCCGCAGGCTAGTCGAGTAAAAACACGTGCGAGAGGATGCATCCCGCAGGCTAGTCGAGTTAAAACACGTGCGAGGTTTTGTGGGATGCGCATGCGTAGGTTTTTTGGGATGCGCATGCGCAGGTTTTTTGGGATGCGCATGGCTAGTCGAGCAAAAACACGTGCGAGAGGATGCATCCCGCAGGCTAGTCGAGTAAAAACACGTGCGAGAGGATGCATCCTGCAGGCTAGTCGAGTAAAAACACGTGCGAGAGGATGCATCCCGCAGGCTAGTCGAGCAAAAACACGTGCGAGAGGATGCATCCCGCAGGCTAGTCGAGTAAAAACACGTGCGAGAGGATGCATCCCGCAGGCTAGTCGAGTAAAAACACGTGCGAGAGGATGCATCCCGCAGGCTAGTCGAGTTAAAACACGTGCGAGGTTTTGTGGGATGCGCATGCGTAGGTTTTTTGGGATGCGCATGCGCAGGTTTTTTGGGATGCGCATGGCTAGTCGAGCAAAAACACGTGCGAGAGGATGCATCCCGCAGGCTAGTCGAGTAAAAACACGTGCGAGAGGATGCATCCTGCAGTCTAGTCGAGTAAAAACACGTGCGAGAGGATGCATCCCGCAGGCTAGTCGAGTAAAAACACGTGCGAGAGGATGCATCCCGCAGGCTAGTCGAGTAAAAACACGTGCGAGAGGATGCATCCCGCAGGCTAGTCGAGTAAAAACACGTGCGAGGTTTTGTGGGATGCGCATGAGCAGGTTTTGTGGGATGCGCATGCGCAGGTTTTTTGGGATGCGCATGGCTAGTCGAGTAAAAACACGTGCGAGAGGATGCATCCCGCAGGGTAGTCGAGTAAAAACACGTGCGAGAGGATGCATCCCGCAGGCTAGTCGAGTAAAAACACGTGCGAGGTTTTGTGGGATGCGCATGCGCAGGTTTTGTGGGATGCGCATGCGCAGGTTTTGTGGGATGCGCATGCGCAGGTTTTTTGGGATGCGCATGCGCAGGTTTTTTGGGATGCGCATGGCTAGTCGAGCAAAAACACGTGCGAGAGGATGCATCCCGCAGGCTAGTCGAGTAAAAACACGTGCGAGAGGATGCATCCCGCAGGCTAGTCGAGTAAAAACACGTGCGAGAGGATGCATCCCGCAGGCTAGTCGAGTTAAAACACGTGCGAGGTTTTGTGGGATGCGCATGCGTAGGTTTTTTGGGATGCGCATGCGCAGGTTTTTTGGGATGCGCATGGCTAGTCGAGCAAAAACACGTGCGAGAGGATGCATCCCGCAGGCTAGTCGAGTAAAAACACGTGCGAGAGGATGCATCCTGCAGGCTAGTCGAGTAAAAACACGTGCGAGAGGATGCATCCCGCAGGCTAGTCGAGCAAAAACACGTGCGAGAGGATGCATCCCGCAGGCTAGTCGAGTAAAAACACGTGCGAGAGGATGCATCCCGCAGGCTAGTCGAGTAAAAACACGTGCGAGAGGATGCATCCCGCAGGCTAGTCGAGTTAAAACACGTGCGAGGTTTTGTGGGATGCGCATGCGTAGGTTTTTTGGGATGCGCATGTGCAGGTTTTTTGGGATGCGCATGGCTAGTCGAGCAAAAACACGTGCGAGAGGATGCATCCCGCAGGCTAGTCGAGTAAAAACACGTGCGAGAGGATGCATCCTGCAGTCTAGTCGAGTAAAAACACGTGCGAGAGGATGCATCCCGCAGGCTAGTCGAGTAAAAACACGTGCGAGAGGATGCATCCCGCAGGCTAGTCGAGTAAAAACACGTGCGAGAGGATGCATCCCGCAGGCTAGTCGAGTAAAAACACGTGCGAGGTTTTGTGGGATGCGCATGAGCAGGTTTTGTGGGATGCGCATGCGCAGGTTTTTTGGGATGCGCATGGCTAGTCGAGTAAAAACACGTGCGAGAGGATGCATCCCGCAGGGTAGTCGAGTAAAAACACGTGCGAGAGGATGCATCCCGCAGGCTAGTCGAGTAAAAACACGTGCGAGGTTTTGTGGGATGCGCATGCGCAGGTTTTGTGGGATGCGCATGCGCAGGTTTTGTGGGATGCGCATGCGCAGGTTTTTTGGGATGCGCATGCGCAGGTTTTTTGGGATGCGCATGGCTAGTCGAGCAAAAACACGTGCGAGAGGATGCATCCCGCAGGCTAGTCGAGTAAAAACACGTGCGGGAGGATGCATCCCGCAGGCTAGTCGAGTAAAAACACGTGCGAGAAAATGCATCCCGCAGTCTAGTCGAGCAAAAACACGTGCGAGAGGATGCATCCCGCAGGCTAGTCGAGTAAAAACACGTGCGAGAGGATGAATCCCGCAGGCTAGTCGAGTAAAAACACGTGCGAGAGGATGCATCCCGCAGGCTAGTCGAGCAAAAACACGTGCGAGAGGATGCATCCCGCAGGCTAGTCGAGTAAAAACACGTGCGAAAGTATGCATCCCGCAGGCTAGTCGAGCACAAACACGTGCGAGGTTTTGTGGGATGCGCATGCGCAGGTTTTGTGGGATGCGCATGCGCAGGTTTTTTCGGATGCGCATGCGCAGGTTTTTTGGGATGCGCATGGCTAGTCGAGCAAAAACACGTGCGAGAGGATGCATCCCGCAGGCTAGTCGAGCAAAAACACGTGCGAGAGGATGCATCCCGCAGGCTAGTCGAGCAAAAACACGTGCGAGAGGATGCATCCCGCAGGCTAGTCGAGCAAAAACACGTGCGAGAGGATGCATCCCGCAGGCTAGTCGAGTAAAAACACGTGCGAGAGGATGCATCCCGCAGGCTAGTCGAGCACAAACACGTGCGAGAGGATGCATCCCGCAGGCTAGTCGAGCAAAAACACGTGCGAGAGGATGCATCCCGCAGGCTAGTCGAGTAAAAACACGTGCGAAAGGATGCATCCCGCAGCCTAGTCGAGCACAAACACGTGCGAGGTTTTGTGGGATGCGCATGCGCAGGTTTTTTGGGATGCGCATGCGCAGGTTTTTTGGGATGCGCATGGCTAGTCGAGCAAAAACACGTGCGAGAGGATGCATCCCGCAGGCTAGTCGAGCAAAAACACGTGCGAGAGGATGCATCCCGCAGGCTAGTCGAGTAAAAACACGTGCGAGAGGATGCATCCTGCAGGCTAGTCGAGTAAAAACACGTGCGAGAGGATGCATCCCTCAGGCTAGTCGAGTAAAAACACGTGCGAGAGGATGCATCCCGCAGGCTAGTCGAGTAAAAACACGTGCGAGAGGATGCATCCCGCAGGCTAGTCGAGTAAAAACACGTGCGAGAGGATGCATCCCGCAGGCTAGTCGAGTAAAAACACGTGCGAGGTTTTGTGGGATGCGCATGCGCAGGTTTTTTGGGATGCGCATGCCTAGTCGAGCAAAAACACGTGCGAGAGGATGCATCCCGCAGGGTAGTCGATTAAAAAGACGTGCGAGAGGATGCATCCCGCAGGCTAGTCGAGTAAAAACACGTGCGAGAGGATGCATCCCGCAGGCTAGTCGAGCAAAAACACGTGCGAGAGGATGCATCCCGCAGGCTAGTCGAGCAAAAACACGTGCGAGAGGATGCATACCGCAGGCTAGTCGAGTAAAAACACGTGCGAGAGGATGCGTCCCGCAGGCTAGTCGAGCAAAAACACGTGCGAGAGGATGCATCCCGCAGGCTAGTCGAGCAAAAACACGTGCGAGAGGATGCATCCCGCAGGCTAGTCGAGTAAAAACACGTGCGAGAGGATGCATCCTGCAGGCTAGTCGAGTAAAAACACGTGCGAGAGGATTCATCCCGCAGGCTAGTCGAGTAAAAACACGTGCGAGAGGATGCATCCCGCAGGCTAGTCGAGTAAAAACACGTGCGAGAGGATGCATCCCGCAGGCTAGTCGAGTAAAAACACGTGCGAGGTTTTGTGGGATGCGCATGCGCAGGTTTTGTGGGATGCGCATGCGCAGGTTTTTTGGGATGCGCATGGCTAGTCGAGCAAAAACACGTGCGAGAGGATGCATCCCGCAGTGTAGTCGATTAAAAACACGTGCGAGAGGATGCATCCCGCAGGCTAGTCGAGCAAAAACACGTGCGAGAGGATGCATCCCGCAGGCTAGTCGAGTAAAAACACGTGCGAGAGGATGCATCCCGCAGGCTAGTCGAGTAAAAACACGTGCGAGAGGATGCATCCCGCAGGCTAGTCGAGTTAAAACACGTGCGAGGTTTTGTGGGATGCGCATGCGTAGGTTTTTTGGGATGCGCATGCGCAGGTTTTTTGGGATGCGCATGGCTAGTCGAGCAAAAACACGTGCGAGAGGATGCATCCCGCAGGCTAGTCGAGTAAAAACACGTGCGAGAGGATGCATCCTGCAGGCTAGTCGAGTAAAAACACGTGCGAGAGGATGCATCCCGCAGGCTAGTCGAGCAAAAACACGTGCGAGAGGATGCATCCCGCAGGCTAGTCGAGTAAAAACACGTGCGAGAGGATGCATCCCGCAGGCTAGTCGAGTAAAAACACGTGCGAGAGGATGCATCCCGCAGGCTAGTCGAGTTAAAACACGTGCGAGGTTTTGTGGGATGCGCATGCGTAGGTTTTTTGGGATGCGCATGCGCAGGTTTTTTGGGATGCGCATGGCTAGTCGAGCAAAAACACGTGCGAGAGGATGCATCCCGCAGGCTAGTCGAGTAAAAACACGTGCGAGAGGATGCATCCTGCAGTCTAGTCGAGTAAAAACACGTGCGAGAGGATGCATCCCGCAGGCTAGTCGAGTAAAAACACGTGCGAGAGGATGCATCCCGCAGGCTAGTCGAGTAAAAACACGTGCGAGAGGATGCATCCCGCAGGCTAGTCGAGTAAAAACACGTGCGAGGTTTTGTGGGATGCGCATGAGCAGGTTTTGTGGGATGCGCATGCGCAGGTTTTTTGGGATGCGCATGGCTAGTCGAGTAAAAACACGTGCGAGAGGATGCATCCCGCAGGGTAGTCGAGTAAAAACACGTGCGAGAGGATGCATCCCGCAGGCTAGTCGAGTAAAAACACGTGCGAGGTTTTGTGGGATGCGCATGCGCAGGTTTTGTGGGATGCGCATGCGCAGGTTTTGTGGGATGCGCATGCGCAGGTTTTTTGGGATGCGCATGCGCAGGTTTTTTGGGATGCGCATGGCTAGTCGAGCAAAAACACGTGCGAGAGGATGCATCCCGCAGGCTAGTCGAGTAAAAACACGTGCGGGAGGATGCATCCCGCAGGCTAGTCGAGTAAAAACACGTGCGAGAAAATGCATCCCGCAGTCTAGTCGAGCAAAAACACGTGCGAGAGGATGCATCCCGCAGGCTAGTCGAGTAAAAACACGTGCGAGAGGATGAATCCCGCAGGCTAGTCGAGTAAAAACACGTGCGAGAGGATGCATCCCGCAGGCTAGTCGAGCAAAAACACGTGCGAGAGGATGCATCCCGCAGGCTAGTCGAGTAAAAACACGTGCGAAAGTATGCATCCCGCAGGCTAGTCGAGCACAAACACGTGCGAGGTTTTGTGGGATGCGCATGCGCAGGTTTTGTGGGATGCGCATGCGCAGGTTTTTTCGGATGCGCATGCGCAGGTTTTTTGGGATGCGCATGGCTAGTCGAGCAAAAACACGTGCGAGAGGATGCATCCCGCAGGCTAGTCGAGCAAAAACACGTGCGAGAGGATGCATCCCGCAGGCTAGTCGAGCAAAAACACGTGCGAGAGGATGCATCCCGCAGGCTAGTCGAGTAAAAACACGTGCGAGAGGATGCATCCTGCAGGCTGGTCGAGTAAAAACACGTGCGAGAGGATGCATCCCGCAGGCTAGTCGAGTAAAAACACGTGCGAGAGGATGCATCCCGCAGGCTAGTCGAGTAAAAACACGTGCGAGAGGATGCATCTCGCAGGCTAGTCGAGTAAAAACACGTGCGAGAGGATGCATCCCGCAGGCTAGTCGAGCACAAACACGTGCGAGAGGATGCATCCCGCAGGCTAGTCGAGCAAAAACACGTGCGAGAGGATGCATCCCGCAGGCTAGTCGAGTAAAAACACGTGCGAGAGGATGCATCCCGCAGGCTAGTCGAGCACAAACACGTGCGAGAGGATGCATCCCGCAGGCTAGTCGAGCACAAACATGTGCGAGAGGATGCATCCCGCAGGCTAGTCGAGCAAAAACACGTGCGAAAGGATGCATCCCGCAGGCTAGTCGAGCACAAACACGTGCGAGGTTTTGTGGGATGCGCATGCGCAGGTTTTGTGGGATGCGCATGCGCAGGTTTTTTGGGATGCGCATGGCTAGTCGAGCAAAAACACGTGCGAGAGGATGCATCCCGCAGGCTAGTCGAGCAAAAACACGTGCGAGAGGATGCATCCCGCAGGCTAGTCGAGTAAAAACACGTGCGAGAGGATGCATCCTGCAGGCTGGTCGAGTAAAAACACGTGCGAGAGGATGCATCCCGCAGGCTAGTCGAGCACAAACACGTGCGAGAGGATGCATCCCGCAGGCTAGTCGAGCAAAAACACGTGCGAGAGGGTGCATCCCGCAGGCTAGTCGAGTAAAAACACGTGCGAGAGGATGCATCCTGCAGGCTAGTCGAGTAAAAACACGTGCGAGAGGATGCATCCCGCAGGCTAGTCGAGCAAAAACACGTGCGAGAGGATGCATCCCGCAGGCTAGTCGAGCAAAAACACGTGCGAGAGGATGCATCCCGCAGGCTAGTCGAGTAAAAACACGTGCGAGAGGATGCATCCCGCAGGCTAGTCGAGCAAAAACACGTGCGAGAGGATGCATCCCGCAGGCTAGTCGAGCAAAAACACGTGCGAGAGGATGCATCCCGCAGGCTGGTCGAGTAAAAACACGTGCGAGAGGATGCATCCCGCAGGCTAGTCGAGCACAAACACGTGCGAGAGGATGCATCCCGCAGGCTAGTCGAGCAAAAACACGTGCGAGAGGATGCATCCCGCAGGCTAGTCGAGTAAAAACACGTGCGAAAGGATGCATCCCGCAGGCTAGTCGAGCACAAACACGTGCGAGGTTTTGTGGGATGCGCATGCGCAGGTTTTGTGGAATGCGCATGCGCAGATTTTTTGGGATGCGCATGCGCAGGTTTTTTGGGATGCGCATGGCGAGTCGAGCAAAAACACGTGCGAGAGGATGCATCCCGCAGGCTAGTCGAGTAAAAACACGTGCGAGACGATGCATCCCGCAGGCTAGTCGAGTAAAAACACGTGCGAGAGGATGCATCCCGCAGGCTAGTCGAGTAAAAACACGTGCGAGAGGTTGCATCCCGCAGGCTAGTCGAGTAAAAACACGTGCGAGAGGATGCATCCCGCAGGCTAGTCGAGTAAAAACACGTGCGAGGTTTTGTGGGATGCGCATGCGCAGGTTTTTTGGGATGCGCATGCGCAGGTTTTTTGGGATGCGCATGGCTAGTCGAGCAAAAACACGTGCGAGAGGATGCATCCCGCAGGCTAGCCGAGTAAAAACACGTGCGAGAGGATGCATCCCGCAGGCTAGTCGAGTAAAAACACGTGCGAGGTTTGTGGGATGCGCATGCGCAGGTTTTGTGGGATGCGCATGCGCAGGTTTTTTGGGATGCGCATGGCTAGTCGAGCAAAAACACGTGCGAGAGGATGCATCCCGCAGGCTAGCCGAGTAAAAACACGTGCGAGAGGATGCATCCCGCAGGCTAGTCGAGTAAAAACACGTGCGAGGTTTGTGGGATGCGCATGCGCAGGTTTTGTGGGATGCGCATGCGCAGGTTTTTTGGGATGCGCATGGCTAGTCGAGCAAAAACACGTGCGAGAGGATGCATCCCGCAGGGTAGTCGAGTAAAAACACGTGCGAGAGGATGCATCCCGCAGGCTAGTCGAGCACAAACACGTGCGAGAGGATGCATCCCGCAGGCTAGTCGAGCAAAAACACGTGCGAGAGGGTGCATCCCGCAGGCTAGTCGAGTAAAAACACGTGCGAGAGGATGCATCCTGCAGGCTAGTCGAGTAAAAACACGTGCGAGAGGATGCATCCCGCAGGCTAGTCGAGCAAAAACACGTGCGAGAGGATGCATCCCGCAGGCTAGTCGAGCAAAAACACGTGCGAGAGGATGCATCCCGCAGGCTAGTCGAGTAAAAACACGTGCGAGAGGATGCATCCCGCAGGCTAGTCGAGCAAAAACACGTGCGAGAGGATGCATCCCGCAGGCTAGTCGAGCAAAAACACGTGCGAGAGGATGCATCCCGCAGGCTGGTCGAGTAAAAACACGTGCGAGAGGATGCATCCCGCAGGCTAGTCGAGCACAAACACGTGCGAGAGGATGCATCCCGCAGGCTAGTCGAGCAAAAACACGTGCGAGAGGATGCATCCCGCAGGCTAGTCGAGTAAAAACACGTGCGAAAGGATGCATCCCGCAGGCTAGTCGAGCACAAACACGTGCGAGGTTTTGTGGGATGCGCATGCGCAGGTTTTGTGGAATGCGCATGCGCAGATTTTTTGGGATGCGCATGCGCAGGTTTTTTGGGATGCGCATGGCGAGTCGAGCAAAAACACGTGCGAGAGGATGCATCCCGCAGGCTAGTCGAGTAAAAACACGTGCGAGACGATGCATCCCGCAGGCTAGTCGAGTAAAAACACGTGCGAGAGGATGCATCCCGCAGGCTAGTCGAGTAAAAACACGTGCGAGAGGTTGCATCCCGCAGGCTAGTCGAGTAAAAACACGTGCGAGAGGATGCATCCCGCAGGCTAGTCGAGTAAAAACACGTGCGAGGTTTTGTGGGATGCGCATGCGCAGGTTTTTTGGGATGCGCATGCGCAGGTTTTTTGGGATGCGCATGGCTAGTCGAGCAAAAACACGTGCGAGAGGATGCATCCCGCAGGCTAGCCGAGTAAAAACACGTGCGAGAGGATGCATCCCGCAGGCTAGTCGAGTAAAAACACGTGCGAGGTTTGTGGGATGCGCATGCGCAGGTTTTGTGGGATGCGCATGCGCAGGTTTTTTGGGATGCGCATGGCTAGTCGAGCAAAAACACGTGCGAGAGGATGCATCCCGCAGGGTAGTCGAGTAAAAACACGTGCGAGAGGATGCATCCCGCAGGCTAGTCGAGTAAAAACACGTGCGAGAGGATGCATCCCGCAGGCTAGTCGAGTAAAAACACGTGCGAGGTTTTGTGGGATGCGCATACGCAGGTTTTGTGGGATGCGCATGCGCAGGTTTTTTGGGATGCGCTTGCGCAGGTTTTTTGGGATGCGCATGGCTACTCGAGCAAAAACACGTGCGAGAGGATGCATCCCGCTGGCTAGTCGAGTAAAAACACGTGCGAGAGGATGCATCCCGCAGGCTAGTCGAGTAAAAACACGTGCGAGGTTTTGTGGGATGCGCATGCGCAGGTTTTGTGGGATGCGCATGCGCAGGTTTTTTGGGATGCGCATGGCTAGTCGAGCAAAAACACGTGCGAGAGGACGCATCCCGCAGGCTAGCCGAGCAAAAACACGTGCGAGAGGATGCATCCCGCAGGCTAGTCGAGTAAAAACACGTGCGAGGTTTTGTGGGATGCGCATGCGCAGGTTTTGTGGGATGCGCATGCGCAGGTTTTTTGGGATGCGCATGTGCAGGTTTTCTGGGATGCGCATGGCTAGTCGAGCAAAAACACGTGCGAGAGGATGCATCCCGCAGGCTAGTCGAGTAAAAACACGTGCGAGGTTTTGTGGGATGCGCATACGCAGGTTTTGTGGGATGCGCATGCGCAGGTTTTTTGGGATGCGCATGCGCAGGTTTTTTGGGATGCGCATGGCTAGTCGAGCAAAAACACGTGCGAGAGGATGCATCCCGCAGGGTAGTCGAGTAAAAACACGTGCGAGAGGATGCATCCCGCAGGCTGGTCGAGTAAAAACACGTGCGAGAGGATGCATCCCGCAGGCTAGTCGAGCAAAAACACGTGCTAGAGGATGCATCCCGCAGGCTAGTCGTGCAAAAACACGTGCGAGAGGATGCATCCCGCAGGCTAGTCGAGTAAAAACACGTGCGAGAGGATGCATCCCGCAGGCTAGTCGAGCACAAACACGTGCGAGAGGATGCATCCCGGAGGCTAGTCGAGCAAAAACACGTGCGAGAGGATGCATCCCGCAGGCTAGTCGAGCAAAAACACGTGCGAGGTTTTGTGGGATGCGCATGCGCAGGTTTTTTGGGATGCGCATGCGCAGGTTTTTTGGGATGCGCATGCGCAGGTTTTTTGGGATGCGCATGCCTAGTCGAGCAAAAACACGTGCGAGAGGATGCATCCCGCAGGCTAGTCGAGCAAAAACACGTGCGAGAGGATGCATCCCGCAGGCTAGTCGAGCAAAAACACGTGCGAGAGGATGCATCCCGCAGGCTAGTCGAGTAAAAACACGTGCGAAAGGATGCATCCCGCAGGCTAGTCGAGCACAAACACGTGCGAGGTTTTGTGGGATGCGCATGCGCAGGTTTTGTGGGATGCGCATGCGCAGATTTTTTGGGATGCGCATGCGCAGGTTTTTTGGGATGCGCATGGCTAGTCGAGCAAAAACACGTGCGATAGGATGCATCCCGCAGGCTAGTCGAGTAAAAACACGTGCGAGACGATGCATCCCGCAGGCTAGTCGAGTAAAAACACGTGCGAGAGGATGCATCCCGCAGGCTAGTCGAGTAAAAACACGTGCGAGGTTTTGTGGGATGCGCATGCGCAGGTTTTGTGGGATGCGCATGCGCAGGTTTTTTGGGATGCGCATGGCTAGTCGAGCAAAAACACGTGCGAGAGGATGCATCCCGCAGGCTAGTCGAGCAAAAACACGTGCGAGAGGATGCATCCCGCAGGCTAGTCGAGCAAAAACACGTGCGAGAGGATGCATCCCGCAGGTTAGTCGAGCAAAAACACGTGCGAGAGGATGCATCCCGCAGGCTAGTCGAGTAAAAACACGTGCGAAAGGATGCATCCCGCAGGCTAGTCGAGCACAAACACGTGCGAGGTTTTGTGGGATGCGCATGCGCAGGTTTTGTGGGATGCGCATGCGCAGATTTTTTGGGATGCGCATGCGCAGGTTTTTTGGGATGCGCATGGCTAGTCGAGCAAAAACACGTGCGATACGATGCATCCCGCAGGCTAGTCGAGTAAAAACACGTGCGAGACGATGCATCCCGCAGGCTAGTCGAGTAAAAACACGTGCGAGAGGATGCATCCCGCAGGCTAGTCGAGTAAAAACACGTGCGAGGTTTTGTGGGATGCGCATGCGCAGGTTTTGTGGGATGCGCATGCGCAGGTTTTTTGGGATGCGCATGGCTAGTCGAGCAAAAACACGTGCGAGAGGATGCATCCCGCAGGCTAGCCGAGTAAAAACACGTGCGAGAGGATGCATCCCGCAGGCTAGTCGAGTAAAAACACGTGCGAGGTTTTGTGGGATGCGCATGCGCAGGTTTTGTGAGATGCGCATGCGCAGGTTTTTTGGGATGCGCATGTGCAGGTTTTTTGGGATGCGCATGGCTAGTCGAGCAAAAACACGTGCGAGAGGATGCATCCCGCAGGCTAGTCGAGTAAAAACACGTGCGAGAGGATGCATCCCGCAGGCTAGTCGAGTAAAAACACGTGCGAGGTTTTGTGGGATGCGCATACGCAGGTTTTGTGGGATGCGCATGCGCAGGTTTTTTGGGATGCGCATGCGCAGGTTTTTTGGGATGCGCATGGCTAGTCGAGCAAAAACACGTGCGAGAGGATGCATCCCGCAGGCTAGTCGAGCAAAAACACGTGCGAGAGGATGCATCCCGCAGGCTAGTCGAGTAAAAACACGTGCGAAAGGATGCATCCCGCAGGCTAGTCGAGCACAAACACGTGCGAGGTTTTGTGGGATGCGCATGCGCAGGTTTTGTGGGATGCGCATGCGCAGATTTTTTGGGATGCGCATGCGCAGGTTTTTTGGGATGCGCATGGCTAGTCGAGCAAAAACACGTGCGATAGGATGCATCCCGCAGGCTAGTCGAGTAAAAACACGTGCGAGACGATGCATCCCGCAGGCTAGTCGAGTAAAAACACGTGCGAGAGGATGCATCCCGCAGGCTAGTCGAGCACAAACACGTGCGAGGTTTTGTGGGATGCGCATGCGCAGGTTTTGTGGGATGCGCATGCGCAGATTTTTTGGGATGCGCATGCGCAGGTTTTTTGGGATGCGCATGGCTAGTCGAGCAAAAACACGTGCGATAGGATGCATCCCGCAGGCTAGTCGAGTAAAAACACGTGCGAGACGATGCATCCCGCAGGCTAGTCGAGTAAAAACACGTGAGAGAGGATGCATCCCGCAGGCTAGTCGAGTAAAAACACGTGCGAGGTTTTGTGGGATGCGCATGCGCAGGTTTTGTGGGATGCGCATGCGCAGGTTTTTTGGGATGCGCATGGCTAGTCGAGCAAAAACACGTGCGAGAGGATGCATCCCGCAGGCTAGCCGAGTAAAAACACGTGCGAGAGGATGCATCCCGCAGGCTAGTCGAGTAAAAACACGTGCGAGGTTTTGTGGGATGCGCATGCGCAGGTTTTGTGAGATGCGCATGCGCAGGTTTTTTGGGATGCGCATGTGCAGGTTTTTTGGGATGCGCATGGCTAGTCGAGCAAAAACACGTGCGAGAGGATGCATCCCGCAGGCTAGTCGAGTAAAAACACGTGCGAGAGGATGCATCCCGCAGGCTAGTCGAGTAAAAACACGTGCGAGGTTTTGTGGGATGCGCATACGCAGGTTTTGTGGGATGCGCATGCGCAGGTTTTTTGGGATGCGCATGCGCAGGTTTTTTGGGATGCGCATGGCTAGTCGAGCAAAAACACGTGCGAGAGGATGCATCCCGCAGGGTAGTCGAGTAAAAACACGTGCGAGAGGATGCATCCCGCAGGCTAGTCGAGTAAAAACACGTGCGAGAGGATGCATCCCGCAGGCTAGTCGAGCAAAAACACGTGCGAGAGGATGCATCCCGCAGGCTAGTCGTCCAAAAACACGTGCGAGAGGATGCATCCCGCAGGCTAGTCGAGTAAAAACACGTGCGAGAGGATGCATCCCGCAGGCTAGTCGAGCACAAACACGTGCGAGAGGATGCATCCCGCAGCCTAGTCGAGCACAAACACGTGCGAGGTTTTGTGGGATGCGCATGCGCTGGTTTTTTGGGATGCGCATGCGCAGGTTTTTTGGGATGCGCATGGCTAGTCGAGCAAAAACACGTGCTAGAGGATGCATCCCGCAGGCTAGTCGAGCAAAAACACGTGCGAGAGGATGCATCCCGCAGGCTAGTCGAGTAAAAACACGTGCGAGAGGATGCATCCCGCAGGCTAGTCGAGTAAAAACACGTGCGAGAGGATGCATCCCGCAGGCTAGTCGAGCACAAACACGTGCGAGGTTTTGTGGGATGCGCATGCGCAGGTTTTGTGGGATACGCATGCGCAGGTTTTTTGGGATGCGCATGCGCAGGTTTTTTGGGATGCGCATGGCTAGTCGAGCAAAAACACGTGCGAGAGGATGCATCCCGCAGGCTAGTCGAGCAAAAACACGTGCGAGAGGATGCATCCCGCAGGCTAGTCGAGTAAAAACACGTGCGAGAGGATGCATCCTGCAGGCTGGTCGAGTAAAAACACGTGCGGGAGGATGCATCCCGCAGGCTAGTCGAGTAAAAACACGTGCGAGAGGATGCATCCCGCAGGCTAGTCGAGTAAAAACACGTGCGAGAGGATGCATCTCGCAGGCTAGTCGAGTAAAAACACGTGCGAGAGGATGCATCCCGCAGGCTAGTCGAGCACAAACACGTGCGAGAGGATGCATCCCGCAGGCTAGTCGAGCAAAAACACGTGCGAGAGGATGCATCCCGCAGGCTAGTCGAGTAAAAACACGTGCGAGAGGATGCATCCCGCAGGCTAGTCGAGCACAAACACGTGCGAGAGGATGCATCCCGCAGGCTAGTCGAGCACAAACATGTGCGAGAGGATGCATCCCGCAGGCTAGTCGAGCAAAAACACGTGCGAGAGGATGCATCCCGCAGGCTAGTCGAGTAAAAACACGTGCGAAAGGATGCATCCCGCAGGCTAGTCGAGCACAAACACGTGCGAGGTTTTGTGGGATGCGCATGCGCAGGTTTTGTGGGATGCGCATGCGCAGGTTTTTTGGGATGCGCATGCGCAGGTTTTTTGGGATGCGCATGGCTAGTCGAGCAAAAACACGTGCGAGAGGATGCATCCCGCAGGCTAGTCGAGCAAAAACACGTGCGAGAGGATGCATCCCGCAGGCTAGTCGAGTAAAAACACGTGCGAGAGGATGCATCCTGCAGGCTGGTCGAGTAAAAACACGTGCGAGAGGATGCATCCCGCAGGCTAGTCGAGCACAAACACGTGCGAGAGGATGCATCCCGCAGGCTAGTCGAGCAAAAACACGTGCGAGAGGGTGCATCCCGCAGGCTAGTCGAGTAAAAACACGTGCGAGAGGATGCATCCTGCAGGCTAGTCGAGTAAAAACACGTGCGAGAGGATGCATCCCGCAGGCTAGTCGAGCAAAAACACGTGCGAGAGGATGCATCCCGCAGGCTAGTCGAGCAAAAACACGTGCGAGAGGATGCATCCCGCAGGCTAGTCGAGTAAAAACACGTGCGAGAGGATGCATCCCGCAGGCTAGTCGAGCAAAAACACGTGCGAGAGGATGCATCCCGCAGGCTAGTCGAGCAAAAACACGTGCGAGAGGATGCATCCCGCAGGCTAGTCGAGCAAAAACACGTGCGAGAGGATGCATCCCGCAGGCTAGTCGAGTAAAAACACGTGCGAGAGGATGCATCCTGCAGGCTAGTCGAGTAAAAACACGTGCGAGAGGATGCATCCCTCAGGCTAGTCGAGTAAAAACACGTGCGAGAGGATGCATCCCGCAGGCTAGTCGAGTAAAAACACGTGCGAGAGGATGCATCCCGCAGGCTAGTCGAGTAAAAACACGTGCGAGAGGATGCATCCCGCAGGCTAGTCGAGTAAAAACACGTGCGAGGTTTTGTGGGATGCGCATGCGCAGGTTTTTTGGGATGCGCATGCCTAGTCGAGCAAAAACACGTGCGAGAGGATGCATCCCGCAGGGTAGTCGATTAAAAAGACGTGCGAGAGGATGCATCCCGCAGGCTAGTCGAGTAAAAACACGTGCGAGAGGATGCATCCCGCAGGCTAGTCGAGCAAAAACACGTGCGAGAGGATGCATCCCGCAGGCTAGTCGAGTAAAAACACGTGCAAGAGGATGCTTCCCGCAGGCTAGTCGAGTAAAAACACGTGCGAGAGGATGCGTCCCGCAGGCTAGTCGAGCAAAAACACGTGCGAGAGGATGCATCCCGCAGGCTAGTCGAGCAAAAACACGTGCGAGAGGATGCATCCCGCAGGCTAGTCGAGTAAAAACACGTGCGAGAGGATGCATCCTGCAGGCTAGTCGAGTAAAAACACGTGCGAGAGGATTCATCCCGCAGGCTAGTCGAGTAAAAACACGTGCGAGAGGATGCATCCCGCAGGCTAGTCGAGTAAAAACACGTGCGAGAGGATGCATCCCGCAGGCTAGTCGAGTAAAAACACGTGCGAGGTTTTGTGGGATGCGCATGCGCAGGTTTTGTGGGATGCGCATGCGCAGGTTTTTTGGGATGCGCATGGCTAGTCGAGCAAAAACACGTGCGAGAGGATGCATCCCGCAGTGTAGTCGATTAAAAACACGTGCGAGAGGATGCATCCCGCAGGCTAGTCGAGCAAAAACACGTGCGAGAGGATGCATCCCGCAGGCTAGTCGAGTAAAAACACGTGCGAGAGGATGCATCCCGCAGGCTAGTCGAGTAAAAACACGTGCGAGAGGATGCATCCCGCAGGCTAGTCGAGTTAAAACACGTGCGAGGTTTTGTGGGATGCGCATGCGTAGGTTTTTTGGGATGCGCATGCGCAGGTTTTTTGGGATGCGCATGGCTAGTCGAGCAAAAACACGTGCGAGAGGATGCATCCCGCAGGCTAGTCGAGTAAAAACACGTGCGAGAGGATGCATCCTGCAGGCTAGTCGAGTAAAAACACGTGCGAGAGGATGCATCCCGCAGGCTAGTCGAGCAAAAACACGTGCGAGAGGATGCATCCCGCAGGCTAGTCGAGTAAAAACACGTGCGAGAGGATGCATCCCGCAGGCTAGTCGAGTAAAAACACGTGCGAGAGGATGCATCCCGCAGGCTAGTCGAGTTAAAACACGTGCGAGGTTTTGTGGGATGCGCATGCGTAGGTTTTTTGGGATGCGCATGCGCAGGTTTTTTGGGATGCGCATGGCTAGTCGAGCAAAAACACGTGCGAGAGGATGCATCCCGCAGGCTAGTCGAGTAAAAACACGTGCGAGAGGATGCATCCTGCAGTCTAGTCGAGTAAAAACACGTGCGAGAGGATGCATCCCGCAGGCTAGTCGAGTAAAAACACGTGCGAGAGGATGCATCCCGCAGGCTAGTCGAGTAAAAACACGTGCGAGAGGATGCATCCCGCAGGCTAGTCGAGTAAAAACACGTGCGAGGTTTTGTGGGATGCGCATGAGCAGGTTTTGTGGGATGCGCATGCGCAGGTTTTTTGGGATGCGCATGGCTAGTCGAGTAAAAACACGTGCGAGAGGATGCATCCCGCAGGGTAGTCGAGTAAAAACACGTGCGAGAGGATGCATCCCGCAGGCTAGTCGAGTAAAAACACGTGCGAGGTTTTGTGGGATGCGCATGCGCAGGTTTTGTGGGATGCGCATGCGCAGGTTTTGTGGGATGCGCATGCGCAGGTTTTTTGGGATGCGCATGCGCAGGTTTTTTGGGATGCGCATGGCTAGTCGAGCAAAAACACGTGCGAGAGGATGCATCCCGCAGGCTAGTCGAGTAAAAACACGTGCGAGAGGATGCATCCCGCAGGCTAGTCGAGTAAAAACACGTGCGAGAGGATGCATCCCGCAGGCTAGTCGAGTTAAAACACGTGCGAGGTTTTGTGGGATGCGCATGCGTAGGTTTTTTGGGATGCGCATGCGCAGGTTTTTTGGGATGCGCATGGCTAGTCGAGCAAAAACACGTGCGAGAGGATGCATCCCGCAGGCTAGTCGAGTAAAAACACGTGCGAGAGGATGCATCCTGCAGGCTAGTCGAGTAAAAACACGTGCGAGAGGATGCATCCCGCAGGCTAGTCGAGCAAAAACACGTGCGAGAGGATGCATCCCGCAGGCTAGTCGAGTAAAAACACGTGCGAGAGGATGCATCCCGCAGGCTAGTCGAGTAAAAACACGTGCGAGAGGATGCATCCCGCAGGCTAGTCGAGTTAAAACACGTGCGAGGTTTTGTGGGATGCGCATGCGTAGGTTTTTTGGGATGCGCATGCGCAGGTTTTTTGGGATGCGCATGGCTAGTCGAGCAAAAACACGTGCGAGAGGATGCATCCCGCAGGCTAGTCGAGTAAAAACACGTGCGAGAGGATGCATCCTGCAGTCTAGTCGAGTAAAAACACGTGCGAGAGGATGCATCCCGCAGGCTAGTCGAGTAAAAACACGTGCGAGAGGATGCATCCCGCAGGCTAGTCGAGTAAAAACACGTGCGAGAGGATGCATCCCGCAGGCTAGTCGAGTAAAAACACGTGCGAGGTTTTGTGGGATGCGCATGAGCAGGTTTTGTGGGATGCGCATGCGCAGGTTTTTTGGGATGCGCATGGCTAGTCGAGTAAAAACACGTGCGAGAGGATGCATCCCGCAGGGTAGTCGAGTAAAAACACGTGCGAGAGGATGCATCCCGCAGGCTAGTCGAGTAAAAACACGTGCGAGGTTTTGTGGGATGCGCATGCGCAGGTTTTGTGGGATGCGCATGCGCAGGTTTTGTGGGATGCGCATGCGCAGGTTTTTTGGGATGCGCATGCGCAGGTTTTTTGGGATGCGCATGGCTAGTCGAGCAAAAACACGTGCGAGAGGATGCATCCCGCAGGCTAGTCGAGTAAAAACACGTGCGGGAGGATGCATCCCGCAGGCTAGTCGAGTAAAAACACGTGCGAGAAAATGCATCCCGCAGTCTAGTCGAGCAAAAACACGTGCGAGAGGATGCATCCCGCAGGCTAGTCGAGTAAAAACACGTGCGAGAGGATGAATCCCGCAGGCTAGTCGAGTAAAAACACGTGCGAGAGGACGCATCCCGCAGGCTAGTCGAGCAAAAACACGTGCGAGAGGATGCATCCCGCAGGCTAGTCGAGTAAAAACACGTGCGAGAGGATGCATCCTGCAGTCTAGTCGAGTAAAAACACGTGCGAGAGGATGCATCCCGCAGGCTAGTCGAGTAAAAACACGTGCGAGAGGATGCATCCCGCAGGCTAGTCGAGTAAAAACACGTGCGAGAGGATGCATCCCGCAGGCTAGTCGAGTAAAAACACGTGCGAGGTTTTGTGGGATGCGCATGAGCAGGTTTTGTGGGATGCGCATGCGCAGGTTTTTTGGGATGCGCATGGCTAGTCGAGTAAAAACACGTGCGAGAGGATGCATCCCGCAGGGTAGTCGAGTAAAAACACGTGCGAGAGGATGCATCCCGCAGGCTAGTCGAGTAAAAACACGTGCGAGGTTTTGTGGGATGCGCATGCGCAGGTTTTGTGGGATGCGCATGCGCAGGTTTTGTGGGATGCGCATGCGCAGGTTTTTTGGGATGCGCATGCGCAGGTTTTTTGGGATGCGCATGGCTAGTCGAGCAAAAACACGTGCGAGAGGATGCATCCCGCAGGCTAGTCGAGTAAAAACACGTGCGAGAGGATGCATCCCGCAGGCTAGTCGAGTAAAAACACGTGCGAGAGGATGCATCCCGCAGGCTAGTCGAGTTAAAACACGTGCGAGGTTTTGTGGGATGCGCATGCGTAGGTTTTTTGGGATGCGCATGCGCAGGTTTTTTGGGATGCGCATGGCTAGTCGAGCAAAAACACGTGCGAGAGGATGCATCCCGCAGGCTAGTCGAGTAAAAACACGTGCGAGAGGATGCATCCTGCAGGCTAGTCGAGTAAAAACACGTGCGAGAGGATGCATCCCGCAGGCTAGTCGAGCAAAAACACGTGCGAGAGGATGCATCCCGCAGGCTAGTCGAGTAAAAACACGTGCGAGAGGATGCATCCCGCAGGCTAGTCGAGTAAAAACACGTGCGAGAGGATGCATCCCGCAGGCTAGTCGAGTTAAAACACGTGCGAGGTTTTGTGGGATGCGCATGCGTAGGTTTTTTGGGATGCGCATGCGCAGGTTTTTTGGGATGCGCATGGCTAGTCGAGCAAAAACACGTGCGAGAGGATGCATCCCGCAGGCTAGTCGAGTAAAAACACGTGCGAGAGGATGCATCCTGCAGTCTAGTCGAGTAAAAACACGTGCGAGAGGATGCATCCCGCAGGCTAGTCGAGTAAAAACACGTGCGAGAGGATGCATCCCGCAGGCTAGTCGAGTAAAAACACGTGCGAGAGGATGCATCCCGCAGGCTAGTCGAGTAAAAACACGTGCGAGGTTTTGTGGGATGCGCATGAGCAGGTTTTGTGGGATGCGCATGCGCAGGTTTTTTGGGATGCGCATGGCTAGTCGAGTAAAAACACGTGCGAGAGGATGCATCCCGCAGGGTAGTCGAGTAAAAACACGTGCGAGAGGATGCATCCCGCAGGCTAGTCGAGTAAAAACACGTGCGAGGTTTTGTGGGATGCGCATGCGCAGGTTTTGTGGGATGCGCATGCGCAGGTTTTGTGGGATGCGCATGCGCAGGTTTTTTGGGATGCGCATGCGCAGGTTTTTTGGGATGCGCATGGCTAGTCGAGCAAAAACACGTGCGAGAGGATGCATCCCGCAGGCTAGTCGAGTAAAAACACGTGCGGGAGGATGCATCCCGCAGGCTAGTCGAGTAAAAACACGTGCGAGAAAATGCATCCCGCAGTCTAGTCGAGCAAAAACACGTGCGAGAGGATGCATCCCGCAGGCTAGTCGAGTAAAAACACGTGCGAGAGGATGAATCCCGCAGGCTAGTCGAGTAAAAACACGTGCGAGAGGACGCATCCCGCAGGCTAGTCGAGCAAAAACACGTGCGAGAGGATGCATCCCGCAGGCTAGTCGAGTAAAAACACGTGCGAAAGTATGCATCCCGCAGGCTAGTCGAGCACAAACACGTGCGAGGTTTTGTGGGATGCGCATGCGCAGGTTTTGTGGGATGCGCATGCGCAGGTTTTTTCGGATGCGCATGCGCAGGTTTTTTGGGATGCGCATGGCTAGTCGAGCAAAAACACGTGCGAGAGGATGCATCCCGCAGGCTAGTCGAGCAAAAACACGTGCGAGAGGATGCATCCCGCAGGCTAGTCGAGCAAAAACACGTGCGAGAGGATGCATCCCGCAGGCTAGTCGAGCAAAAACACGTGCGAGAGGATGCATCCCGCAGGCTAGTCGAGTAAAAACACGTGCGAGAGGATGCATCCCGCAGGCTAGTCGAGCACAAACACGTGCGAGAGGATGCATCCCGCAGGCTAGTCGAGCAAAAACACGTGCGAGAGGATGCATCCCGCAGGCTAGTCGAGTAAAAACACGTGCGAAAGGATGCATCCCGCAGCCTAGTCGAGCACAAACACGTGCGAGGTTTTGTGGGATGCGCATGCGCAGGTTTTTTGGGATGCGCATGCGCAGGTTTTTTGGGATGCGCATGGCTAGTCGAGCAAAAACACGTGCGAGAGGATGCATCCCGCAGGCTAGTCGAGCAAAAACACGTGCGAGAGGATGCATCCCGCAGGCTAGTCGAGTAAAAACACGTGCGAGAGGATGCATCCTGCAGGCTAGTCGAGTAAAAACACGTGCGAGAGGATGCATCCCTCAGGCTAGTCGAGTAAAAACACGTGCGAGAGGATGCATCCCGCAGGCTAGTCGAGTAAAAACACGTGCGAGAGGATGCATCCCGCAGGCTAGTCGAGTAAAAACACGTGCGAGAGGATGCATCCCGCAGGCTAGTCGAGTAAAAACACGTGCGAGGTTTTGTGGGATGCGCATGCGCAGGTTTTTTGGGATGCGCATGCCTAGTCGAGCAAAAACACGTGCGAGAGGATGCATCCCGCAGGGTAGTCGATTAAAAAGACGTGCGAGAGGATGCATCCCGCAGGCTAGTCGAGTAAAAACACGTGCGAGAGGATGCATCCCGCAGGCTAGTCGAGCAAAAACACGTGCGAGAGGATGCATCCCGCAGGCTAGTCGAGCAAAAACACGTGCGAGAGGATGCATACCGCAGGCTAGTCGAGTAAAAACACGTGCGAGAGGATGCGTCCCGCAGGCTAGTCGAGCAAAAACACGTGCGAGAGGATGCATCCCGCAGGCTAGTCGAGCAAAAACACGTGCGAGAGGATGCATCCCGCAGGCTAGTCGAGTAAAAACACGTGCGAGAGGATGCATCCTGCAGGCTAGTCGAGTAAAAACACGTGCGAGAGGATTCATCCCGCAGGCTAGTCGAGTAAAAACACGTGCGAGAGGATGCATCCCGCAGGCTAGTCGAGTAAAAACACGTGCGAGAGGATGCATCCCGCAGGCTAGTCGAGTAAAAACACGTGCGAGGTTTTGTGGGATGCGCATGCGCAGGTTTTGTGGGATGCGCATGCGCAGGTTTTTTGGGATGCGCATGGCTAGTCGAGCAAAAACACGTGCGAGAGGATGCATCCCGCAGTGTAGTCGATTAAAAACACGTGCGAGAGGATGCATCCCGCAGGCTAGTCGAGCAAAAACACGTGCGAGAGGATGCATCCCGCAGGCTAGTCGAGTAAAAACACGTGCGAGAGGATGCATCCCGCAGGCTAGTCGAGTAAAAACACGTGCGAGAGGATGCATCCCGCAGGCTAGTCGAGTTAAAACACGTGCGAGGTTTTGTGGGATGCGCATGCGTAGGTTTTTTGGGATGCGCATGCGCAGGTTTTTTGGGATGCGCATGGCTAGTCGAGCAAAAACACGTGCGAGAGGATGCATCCCGCAGGCTAGTCGAGTAAAAACACGTGCGAGAGGATGCATCCTGCAGGCTAGTCGAGTAAAAACACGTGCGAGAGGATGCATCCCGCAGGCTAGTCGAGCAAAAACACGTGCGAGAGGATGCATCCCGCAGGCTAGTCGAGTAAAAACACGTGCGAGAGGATGCATCCCGCAGGCTAGTCGAGTAAAAACACGTGCGAGAGGATGCATCCCGCAGGCTAGTCGAGTTAAAACACGTGCGAGGTTTTGTGGGATGCGCATGCGTAGGTTTTTTGGGATGCGCATGCGCAGGTTTTTTGGGATGCGCATGGCTAGTCGAGCAAAAACACGTGCGAGAGGATGCATCCCGCAGGCTAGTCGAGTAAAAACACGTGCGAGAGGATGCATCCTGCAGTCTAGTCGAGTAAAAACACGTGCGAGAGGATGCATCCCGCAGGCTAGTCGAGTAAAAACACGTGCGAGAGGATGCATCCCGCAGGCTAGTCGAGTAAAAACACGTGCGAGAGGATGCATCCCGCAGGCTAGTCGAGTAAAAACACGTGCGAGGTTTTGTGGGATGCGCATGAGCAGGTTTTGTGGGATGCGCATGCGCAGGTTTTTTGGGATGCGCATGGCTAGTCGAGTAAAAACACGTGCGAGAGGATGCATCCCGCAGGGTAGTCGAGTAAAAACACGTGCGAGAGGATGCATCCCGCAGGCTAGTCGAGTAAAAACACGTGCGAGGTTTTGTGGGATGCGCATGCGCAGGTTTTGTGGGATGCGCATGCGCAGGTTTTGTGGGATGCGCATGCGCAGGTTTTTTGGGATGCGCATGCGCAGGTTTTTTGGGATGCGCATGGCTAGTCGAGCAAAAACACGTGCGAGAGGATGCATCCCGCAGGCTAGTCGAGTAAAAACACGTGCGGGAGGATGCATCCCGCAGGCTAGTCGAGTAAAAACACGTGCGAGAAAATGCATCCCGCAGTCTAGTCGAGCAAAAACACGTGCGAGAGGATGCATCCCGCAGGCTAGTCGAGTAAAAACACGTGCGAGAGGATGAATCCCGCAGGCTAGTCGAGTAAAAACACGTGCGAGAGGATGCATCCCGCAGGCTAGTCGAGCAAAAACACGTGCGAGAGGATGCATCCCGCAGGCTAGTCGAGTAAAAACACGTGCGAAAGTATGCATCCCGCAGGCTAGTCGAGCACAAACACGTGCGAGGTTTTGTGGGATGCGCATGCGCAGGTTTTGTGGGATGCGCATGCGCAGGTTTTTTCGGATGCGCATGCGCAGGTTTTTTGGGATGCGCATGGCTAGTCGAGCAAAAACACGTGCGAGAGGATGCATCCCGCAGGCTAGTCGAGCAAAAACACGTGCGAGAGGATGCATCCCGCAGGCTAGTCGAGCAAAAACACGTGCGAGAGGATGCATCCCGCAGGCTAGTCGAGTAAAAACACGTGCGAGAGGATGCATCCTGCAGGCTGGTCGAGTAAAAACACGTGCGAGAGGATGCATCCCGCAGGCTAGTCGAGTAAAAACACGTGCGAGAGGATGCATCCCGCAGGCTAGTCGAGTAAAAACACGTGCGAGAGGATGCATCTCGCAGGCTAGTCGAGTAAAAACACGTGCGAGAGGATGCATCCCGCAGGCTAGTCGAGCACAAACACGTGCGAGAGGATGCATCCCGCAGGCTAGTCGAGCAAAAACACGTGCGAGAGGATGCATCCCGCAGGCTAGTCGAGTAAAAACACGTGCGAGAGGATGCATCCCGCAGGCTAGTCGAGCACAAACACGTGCGAGAGGATGCATCCCGCAGGCTAGTCGAGCACAAACATGTGCGAGAGGATGCATCCCGCAGGCTAGTCGAGCAAAAACACGTGCGAGAGGATGCATCCCGCAGGCTAGTCGAGTAAAAACACGTGCGAAAGGATGCATCCCGCAGGCTAGTCGAGCACAAACACGTGCGAGGTTTTGTGGGATGCGCATGCGCAGGTTTTGTGGGATGCGCATGCGCAGGTTTTTTGGGATGCGCATGGCTAGTCGAGCAAAAACACGTGCGAGAGGATGCATCCCGCAGGCTAGTCGAGCAAAAACACGTGCGAGAGGATGCATCCCGCAGGCTAGTCGAGTAAAAACACGTGCGAGAGGATGCATCCTGCAGGCTGGTCGAGTAAAAACACGTGCGAGAGGATGCATCCCGCAGGCTAGTCGAGCACAAACACGTGCGAGAGGATGCATCCCGCAGGCTAGTCGAGCAAAAACACGTGCGAGAGGGTGCATCCCGCAGGCTAGTCGAGTAAAAACACGTGCGAGAGGATGCATCCTGCAGGCTAGTCGAGTAAAAACACGTGCGAGAGGATGCATCCCGCAGGCTAGTCGAGCAAAAACACGTGCGAGAGGATGCATCCCGCAGGCTAGTCGAGCAAAAACACGTGCGAGAGGATGCATCCCGCAGGCTAGTCGAGTAAAAACACGTGCGAGAGGATGCATCCCGCAGGCTAGTCGAGCAAAAACACGTGCGAGAGGATGCATCCCGCAGGCTAGTCGAGCAAAAACACGTGCGAGAGGATGCATCCCGCAGGCTGGTCGAGTAAAAACACGTGCGAGAGGATGCATCCCGCAGGCTAGTCGAGCACAAACACGTGCGAGAGGATGCATCCCGCAGGCTAGTCGAGCAAAAACACGTGCGAGAGGATGCATCCCGCAGGCTAGTCGAGTAAAAACACGTGCGAAAGGATGCATCCCGCAGGCTAGTCGAGCACAAACACGTGCGAGGTTTTGTGGGATGCGCATGCGCAGGTTTTGTGGAATGCGCATGCGCAGATTTTTTGGGATGCGCATGCGCAGGTTTTTTGGGATGCGCATGGCGAGTCGAGCAAAAACACGTGCGAGAGGATGCATCCCGCAGGCTAGTCGAGTAAAAACACGTGCGAGACGATGCATCCCGCAGGCTAGTCGAGTAAAAACACGTGCGAGAGGATGCATCCCGCAGGCTAGTCGAGTAAAAACACGTGCGAGAGGTTGCATCCCGCAGGCTAGTCGAGTAAAAACACGTGCGAGAGGATGCATCCCGCAGGCTAGTCGAGTAAAAACACGTGCGAGGTTTTGTGGGATGCGCATGCGCAGGTTTTTTGGGATGCGCATGCGCAGGTTTTTTGGGATGCGCATGGCTAGTCGAGCAAAAACACGTGCGAGAGGATGCATCCCGCAGGCTAGCCGAGTAAAAACACGTGCGAGAGGATGCATCCCGCAGGCTAGTCGAGTAAAAACACGTGCGAGGTTTGTGGGATGCGCATGCGCAGGTTTTGTGGGATGCGCATGCGCAGGTTTTTTGGGATGCGCATGGCTAGTCGAGCAAAAACACGTGCGAGAGGATGCATCCCGCAGGGTAGTCGAGTAAAAACACGTGCGAGAGGATGCATCCCGCAGGCTAGTCGAGTAAAAACACGTGCGAGAGGATGCATCCCGCAGGCTAGTCGAGTAAAAACACGTGCGAGGTTTTGTGGGATGCGCATACGCAGGTTTTGTGGGATGCGCATGCGCAGGTTTTTTGGGATGCGCTTGCGCAGGTTTTTTGGGATGCGCATGGCTACTCGAGCAAAAACACGTGCGAGAGGATGCATCCCGCTGGCTAGTCGAGTAAAAACACGTGCGAGAGGATGCATCCCGCAGGCTAGTCGAGTAAAAACACGTGCGAGGTTTTGTGGGATGCGCATGCGCAGGTTTTGTGGGATGCGCATGCGCAGGTTTTTTGGGATGCGCATGGCTAGTCGAGCAAAAACACGTGCGAGAGGACGCATCCCGCAGGCTAGCCGAGCAAAAACACGTGCGAGAGGATGCATCCCGCAGGCTAGTCGAGTAAAAACACGTGCGAGGTTTTGTGGGATGCGCATGCGCAGGTTTTGTGGGATGCGCATGCGCAGGTTTTTTGGGATGCGCATGTGCAGGTTTTCTGGGATGCGCATGGCTAGTCGAGCAAAAACACGTGCGAGAGGATGCATCCCGCAGGCTAGTCGAGTAAAAACACGTGCGAGGTTTTGTGGGATGCGCATACGCAGGTTTTGTGGGATGCGCATGCGCAGGTTTTTTGGGATGCGCATGCGCAGGTTTTTTGGGATGCGCATGGCTAGTCGAGCAAAAACACGTGCGAGAGGATGCATCCCGCAGGGTAGTCGAGTAAAAACACGTGCGAGAGGATGCATCCCGCAGGCTGGTCGAGTAAAAACACGTGCGAGAGGATGCATCCCGCAGGCTAGTCGAGCAAAAACACGTGCTAGAGGATGCATCCCGCAGGCTAGTCGTGCAAAAACACGTGCGAGAGGATGCATCCCGCAGGCTAGTCGAGTAAAAACACGTGCGAGAGGATGCATCCCGCAGGCTAGTCGAGCACAAACACGTGCGAGAGGATGCATCCCGGAGGCTAGTCGAGCAAAAACACGTGCGAGAGGATGCATCCCGCAGGCTAGTCGAGCAAAAACACGTGCGAGGTTTTGTGGGATGCGCATGCGCAGGTTTTTTGGGATGCGCATGCGCAGGTTTTTTGGGATGCGCATGCGCAGGTTTTTTGGGATGCGCATGCCTAGTCGAGCAAAAACACGTGCGAGAGGATGCATCCCGCAGGCTAGTCGAGCAAAAACACGTGCGAGAGGATGCATCCCGCAGGCTAGTCGAGCAAAAACACGTGCGAGAGGATGCATCCCGCAGGCTAGTCGAGTAAAAACACGTGCGAAAGGATGCATCCCGCAGGCTAGTCGAGCACAAACACGTGCGAGGTTTTGTGGGATGCGCATGCGCAGGTTTTGTGGGATGCGCATGCGCAGATTTTTTGGGATGCGCATGCGCAGGTTTTTTGGGATGCGCATGGCTAGTCGAGCAAAAACACGTGCGATAGGATGCATCCCGCAGGCTAGTCGAGTAAAAACACGTGCGAGACGATGCATCCCGCAGGCTAGTCGAGTAAAAACACGTGCGAGAGGATGCATCCCGCAGGCTAGTCGAGTAAAAACACGTGCGAGGTTTTGTGGGATGCGCATGCGCAGGTTTTGTGGGATGCGCATGCGCAGGTTTTTTGGGATGCGCATGGCTAGTCGAGCAAAAACACGTGCGAGAGGATGCATCCCGCAGGCTAGTCGAGCAAAAACACGTGCGAGAGGATGCATCCCGCAGGCTAGTCGAGCAAAAACACGTGCGAGAGGATGCATCCCGCAGGTTAGTCGAGCAAAAACACGTGCGAGAGGATGCATCCCGCAGGCTAGTCGAGTAAAAACACGTGCGAAAGGATGCATCCCGCAGGCTAGTCGAGCACAAACACGTGCGAGGTTTTGTGGGATGCGCATGCGCAGGTTTTGTGGGATGCGCATGCGCAGATTTTTTGGGATGCGCATGCGCAGGTTTTTTGGGATGCGCATGGCTAGTCGAGCAAAAACACGTGCGATAGGATGCATCCCGCAGGCTAGTCGAGTAAAAACACGTGCGAGACGATGCATCCCGCAGGCTAGTCGAGTAAAAACACGTGCGAGAGGATGCATCCCGCAGGCTAGTCGAGTAAAAACACGTGCGAGGTTTTGTGGGATGCGCATGCGCAGGTTTTGTGGGATGCGCATGCGCAGGTTTTTTGGGATGCGCATGGCTAGTCGAGCAAAAACACGTGCGAGAGGATGCATCCCGCAGGCTAGCCGAGTAAAAACACGTGCGAGAGGATGCATCCCGCAGGCTAGTCGAGTAAAAACACGTGCGAGGTTTTGTGGGATGCGCATGCGCAGGTTTTGTGAGATGCGCATGCGCAGGTTTTTTGGGATGCGCATGTGCAGGTTTTTTGGGATGCGCATGGCTAGTCGAGCAAAAACACGTGCGAGAGGATGCATCCCGCAGGCTAGTCGAGTAAAAACACGTGCGAGAGGATGCATCCCGCAGGCTAGTCGAGTAAAAACACGTGCGAGGTTTTGTGGGATGCGCATACGCAGGTTTTGTGGGATGCGCATGCGCAGGTTTTTTGGGATGCGCATGCGCAGGTTTTTTGGGATGCGCATGGCTAGTCGAGCAAAAACACGTGCGAGAGGATGCATCCCGCAGGCTAGTCGAGCAAAAACACGTGCGAGAGGATGCATCCCGCAGGCTAGTCGAGTAAAAACACGTGCGAAAGGATGCATCCCGCAGGCTAGTCGAGCACAAACACGTGCGAGGTTTTGTGGGATGCGCATGCGCAGGTTTTGTGGGATGCGCATGCGCAGATTTTTTGGGATGCGCATGCGCAGGTTTTTTGGGATGCGCATGGCTAGTCGAGCAAAAACACGTGCGATAGGATGCATCCCGCAGGCTAGTCGAGTAAAAACACGTGCGAGACGATGCATCCCGCAGGCTAGTCGAGTAAAAACACGTGCGAGAGGATGCATCCCGCAGGCTAGTCGAGCACAAACACGTGCGAGGTTTTGTGGGATGCGCATGCGCAGGTTTTGTGGGATGCGCATGCGCAGATTTTTTGGGATGCGCATGCGCAGGTTTTTTGGGATGCGCATGGCTAGTCGAGCAAAAACACGTGCGATAGGATGCATCCCGCAGGCTAGTCGAGTAAAAACACGTGCGAGACGATGCATCCCGCAGGCTAGTCGAGTAAAAACACGTGCGAGAGGATGCATCCCGCAGGCTAGTCGAGTAAAAACACGTGCGAGGTTTTGTGGGATGCGCATGCGCAGGTTTTGTGGGATGCGCATGCGCAGGTTTTTTGGGATGCGCATGGCTAGTCGAGCAAAAACACGTGCGAGAGGATGCATCCCGCAGGCTAGCCGAGTAAAAACACGTGCGAGAGGATGCATCCCGCAGGCTAGTCGAGTAAAAACACGTGCGAGGTTTTGTGGGATGCGCATGCGCAGGTTTTGTGAGATGCGCATGCGCAGGTTTTTTGGGATGCGCATGTGCAGGTTTTTTGGGATGCGCATGGCTAGTCGAGCAAAAACACGTGCGAGAGGATGCATCCCGCAGGCTAGTCGAGTAAAAACACGTGCGAGAGGATGCATCCCGCAGGCTAGTCGAGTAAAAACACGTGCGAGGTTTTGTGGGATGCGCATACGCAGGTTTTGTGGGATGCGCATGCGCAGGTTTTTTGGGATGCGCATGCGCAGGTTTTTTGGGATGCGCATGGCTAGTCGAGCAAAAACACGTGCGAGAGGATGCATCCCGCAGGGTAGTCGAGTAAAAACACGTGCGAGAGGATGCATCCCGCAGGCTAGTCGAGTAAAAACACGTGCGAGAGGATGCATCCCGCAGGCTAGTCGAGCAAAAACACGTGCGAGAGGATGCATCCCGCAGGCTAGTCGTCCAAAAACACGTGCGAGAGGATGCATCCCGCAGGCTAGTCGAGTAAAAACACGTGCGAGAGGATGCATCCCGCAGGCTAGTCGAGCACAAACACGTGCGAGAGGATGCATCCCGCAGGCTAGTCGAGCAAAAACACGTGCGAGAGGATGCATCCCGCAGGCTAGTCGAGTAAAAACACGTGCGAAAGGATGCATCCCGCAGGCTAGTCGAGCACAAACACGTGCGAGGTTTTGTGGGATGCGCATGCGCAGGTTTTGTGGGATGCGCATGCGCAGATTTTTTGGGATGCGCATGCGCAGGTTTTTTGGGATGCGCATGGCTAGTCGAGCAAAAACACGTGCGAGAGGATGCATCCCGCAGGCTAGTCGAGTAAAAACACGTGCGAGACGATGCATCCCGCAGGCTAGTCGAGTAAAAACACGTGCGAGAGGATGCATCCCGCAGGCTAGTCGAGCAAAAACACGTGCGAGAGGATGCATCCCGCAGGCTAGTCGAGTAAAAACACGTGCGAGAGGATGCATCCCGCAGGCTAGTCGAGCAAAAACACGTGCGAGAGGATGCATCCCGCAGGCTAGTCGAGCACAAACACGTGCGAGAGGATGCATCCCGCAGGCTAGTCGAGTAAAAACACGTGCGAAAGGATGCATCCCGCAGGCTAGTCGAGCACAAACACGTGCGAGGTTTTGTGGGATGCGCATGCGCAGGTTTTGTGGGATGCGCATGCGCAGATTTTTTGGGATGCGCATGCGCAGGTTTTTTGGGATGCGCATGGCTAGTCGAGTAAAAACACGTGCGAGAGGATGCATCCCGCAGGCTAGTCGAGTAAAAACACGCGCGAGGTTTTGTGGGATGCGCATGCGCAGGTTTTTTGGGATGCGCATGCGCAGGTATTTTGGGATGCGCATGGCTAGTCGAGCAAAAACACGTGCGAGAGGATGCATCCCGCAGGCTAGCCGAGCAAAAACACGTGCGAGAGGATGCATCCCGCAGGCTAGTCGAGCACAAACACGTGCGAGGTTTTGTGGGATGCGCATGCGCAGGTTTTGTGGGATGCGCATGCGCAGATTTTTTGGGATGCGCATGCGCAGGTTTTTTGGGATGCGCATGGCGAGTCGAGCAAAAACACGTGCGAGAGGATGCATCCCGCAGGCTAGTCGAGTAAAAACACGTGCGAGACAATGCATCCCGCAGGCTAGTCGAGTAAAAACACGTGCGAGAGGATGCATCCCGCAGGCTAGTCGAGTAAAAACACGTGCGAGAGGATGCATCCCGCAGGCTAGTCGAGCAAAAACACGTGCGAGAGGATGCATCCCGCAGGCTAGTCGAGTAAAAACACGTGCGAGGTTTTGTGGGATGCGCATGCGCAGGTTTTGTGGAATGCGCATGCGCAGATTTTTTGGGATGCGCATGCGCAGGTTTTTTGGGATGCGCATGGCGAGTCGAGCAAAAACACGTGCGAGAGGATGCATCCCGCAGGCTAGTCGAGTAAAAACACGTGCGAGACGATGCATCCCGCAGGCTAGTCGAGTAAAAACACGTGCGAGAGGATGCATCCCGCAGGCTAGTCGAGTAAAAACACGTGCGAGAGGTTGCATCCCGCAGGCTAGTCGAGTAAAAACACGTGCGAGAGGATGCATCCCGCAGGCTAGTCGAGTAAAAACACGTGCGAGAGGATGCATCCCGCAGGCTAGTCGAGTAAAAACACGTGCGAGAGGATGCATCCCGCAGGCTAGTCGAGTAAAAACACGTGCGAGGTTTTGTGGGATGCGCATGCGCAGGTTTTTTGGGATGCGCATGCGCAGGTTTTTTGGGATGCGCATGCGCAGGTTTTTTGGGATGCGCATGGCTAGTCGAGCAAAAACACGTGCGATAGGATGCATCCCGCAGGCTAGGCGAGCAAAAACACGTGCGAGAGGATGCATCCCGCAGGCTAGTCGAGTAAAAACACGTGCGAGACGATGCATCCCGCAGGCTAGTCGAGTAAAAACACGTGGAAGGTTTTGTGGGATGCGCATACGCAGGTTTTGTGGGATGCGCATGCGCAGGTTTTTTGGGATGCGCATGGCTAGTCGAGTAAAAACACGTGCGAGAGGATGCATCCCGCAGGCTAGTCGAGTAAAAACACGCGCGAGGTTTTGTGGGATGCGCATGCGCAGGTTTTTTGGGATGCGCATGCGCAGGTATTTTGGGATGCGCATGGCTAGTCGAGCAAAAACACGTGCGAGAGGATGCATCCCGCAGGCTAGCCGAGCAAAAACACGTGCGAGAGGATGCATCCCGCAGGCTAGTCGAGCACAAACACGTGCGAGGTTTTGTGGAATGCGCATGCGCAGGTTTTGTGGGATGCGCATGCGCAGATTTTTTGGGATGCGCATGCGCAGGTTTTTTGGGATGCGCATGGCGAGTCGAGCAAAAACACGTGCGAGAGGATGCATCCCGCAGGCTAGTCGAGTAAAAACACGTGCGAGACGATGCATCCCGCAGGCTAGTCGAGTAAAAACACGTGCGAGAGGATGCATCCCGCAGGCTAGTCGAGTAAAAACACGTGCGAGAGGATGCATCCCGCAGGCTAGTCGAGCAAAAACACGTGCGAGAGGATGCATCCCGCAGGCTAGTCGAGTAAAAACACGTGCGAGGTTTTGTGGGATGCGCATGCGCAGGTTTTGTGGAATGCGCATGCGCAGATTTTTTGGGATGCGCATGCGCAGGTTTTTTGGGATGCGCATGGCGAGTCGAGCAAAAACACGTGCGAGAGGATGCATCCCGCAGGCTAGTCGAGTAAAAACACGTGCGAGACGATGCATCCCGCAGGCTAGTCGAGTAAAAACACGTGCGAGAGGATGCATCCCGCAGGCTAGTCGAGTAAAAACACGTGCGAGAGGATGCATCCCGCAGGCTAGTCGAGTAAAAACACGTGCGAGAGGATGCATCCCGCAGGCTAGTCGAGTAAAAACACGTGCGAGGTTTTGTGGGATGCGCATGCGCAGGTTTTTTGGGATGCGCATGCGCAGGTTTTTTGGGATGCGCATGCGCAGGTTTTTTGGGATGCGCATGGCTAGTCGAGCAAAAACACGTGCGATAGGATGCATCCCGCAGGCTAGCCGAGCAAAAACACGTGCGAGAGGATGCATCCCGCAGGCTAGTCGAGTAAAAACACGTGCGAGACGATGCATCCCGCAGGCTAGTCGAGTAAAAACACGTGGAAGGTTTTGTGGGATGCGCATACGCAGGTTTTGTGGGATGCGCATGCGCAGGTTTTTTGGGATGCGCATGCGCAGGTTTTTTGGGATGCGCATGCGCAGGTTTTTTGGGATGCGCATGGCTAGTCGAGCAAAAACACGTGCGAGAGGATGTATCCCGCAGGGTAGTCGAGTAAAAACACGTGCGAGAGAATGCATCCCGCAGGCTAGTCGAGTAAAAACACGTGCGAGAGGATGCATCCCGGAGGCTAGTCGAGCAAAAACCCGTGCGAGAGGATGCATCCCGCAGGCTAGTCGAGCAAAAACACGTGCGAGAGGATGCATCCCGCAGGCTAGTCGAGCAAAAACACGTGCGAGGTTTTGTGGGATGCGCATGCGCAGGTTTTTTGGGATGCGCATGCCTAGTCGAGCAAAAACACGTGCGAGAGGATGCATCCCGCAGGCTGGTCGAGCAAAAACACGTGCGAGAGGATGCATCCCGCAGGCTGGTCGAGTAAAAACACGTGCGAGGTTTTGTGGGATGCGCATACGCAGGTTTTGTGGGATGCGCATGCGCAGGTTTTTTGGGATGCGCATGCGCTGGTTTTTTGGGATGCGCATGCGCAGGTTTTTTGGGATGCGCATGGCTAGTCGAGCAAAAACACGTGCGAGAGGATGCATCCCGCAGGGTAGTCGAGTAAAAACACGTGCGAGAGAATGCATCCCGCAGGCTAGTCGAGTAAAAACATGTGCGAGAGGATGCATCCCGGAGGCTAGTCGAGCAAAAACACGTGCGAGAGGATGCATCCCGCAGGCTAGTCGAGCAAAAACACGTGCGAGGTTTTGTGGGATGCGCATGCGCAGGTTTTTTGGGATGCGCATGCGCAGGTTTTTTGGGATGCGCATGCGCAGGTTTTTTGGGATGCGCATGCGCAGGTTTTTTGGGATGCGCATGCCTAGTCGAGCAAAAACACGTGCGAGAGGATGCATCCCGCAGGCTAGTCGAGCAAAAACACGTGCGAGAGGATGCATCCCGCAGGCTAGTCGAGCAAAAACACGTGCGAGAGGATGCATCCCGCAGGCTAGTCGAGTAAAAACACGTGCGAAAGGATGCATCCCGCAGGCTAGTCGAGCACAAACACGTGCGAGGTTTTGTGGGATGCGCATGCGCAGGTTTTGTGGGATGCGCATGCGCAGATTTTTTGGGATGCGCATGCGCAGGTTTTTTGGGATGCGCATGGCTAGTCGAGCAAAAACACGTGCGATAGGATGCATCCCGCAGGCTAGTCGAGTAAAAACACGTGCGAGACGATGCATCCCGCAGGCTAGTCGAGTAAAAACACGTGCGAGAGGATGCATCCCGCAGGCTAGTCGAGTAAAAACACGTGCGAGGTTTTGTGGGATGCGCATGCGCAGGTTTTTTGGGATGCGCATGGCTAGTCGAGCAAAAACACGTGCGAGAGGATGCATCCCGCAGGCTAGCCGAGTAAAAACACGTGCGAGAGGATGCATCCCGCAGGCTAGTCGAGTAAAAACACGTGCGAGGTTTTGTGGGATGCGCATGCGCAGGTTTTGTGAGATGCGCATGCGCAGGTTTTTTGGGATGCGCATGTGCAGGTTTTTTGGGATGCGCATGGCTAGTCGAGCAAAAACACGTGCGAGAGGATGCATCCCGCAGGCTAGTCGAGTAAAAACACGTGCGAGAGGATGCATCCCGCAGGCTAGTCGAGTAAAAACACGTGCGAGGTTTTGTGGGATGCGCATACGCAGGTTTTGTGGGATGCGCATGCGCAGGTTTTTTGGGATGCGCATGCGCAGGTTTTTTGGGATGCGCATGTGCAGGTTTTTTGGGATGCGCATGGCTAGTCGAGCAAAAACACGTGCGAAAGGATGCATCCCGCAGGCTAGTCGAGCACAAACACGTGCGAGGTTTTGTGGGATGCGCATGCGCAGGTTTTGTGGGATGCGCATGCGCAGATTTTTTGGGATGCGCATGCGCAGGTTTTTTGGGATGCGCATGGCTAGTCGAGCAAAAACACGTGCGAGAGGATGCATCCCGCAGGCTAGTCGAGTAAAAACACGTGCGAGACGATGCATCCCGCAGGCTAGTCGAGTAAAAACACGTGCGAGAGGATGCATCCCGCAGGCTAGTCGAGCAAAAACACGTGCGAGAGGATGCATCCCGCAGGCTAGTCGAGCAAAAACACGTGCGAGGTTTTGTGGGATGCGCATGCGCAGGTTTTTTGGGATGCGCATGCGCAGGTTTTTTGGGATGCGCATGCGCAGGTTTTTTGGGATGCGCATGCGCAGGTTTTTTGGGATGCGCATGCCTAGTCGAGCAAAAACACGTGCGAGAGGATGCATCCCGCAGGCTAGTCGAGCAAAAACACGTGCGAGAGGATGCATCCCGCAGGCTAGTCGAGCAAAAACACGTGCGAGAGGATGCATCCCGCAGGCTAGTCGAGTAAAAACACGTGCGAAAGGATGCATCCCGCAGGCTAGTCGAGCACAAACACGTGCGACGTTTTGTGGGATGCGCATGCGCAGGTTTTGTGGGATGCGCATGCGCAGATTTTTTGGGATGCGCATGCGCAGGTTTTTTGGGATGCGCATGGCTAGTCGAGCAAAAACACGTGCGATAGGATGCATCCCGCAGGCTAGTCGAGTAAAAACACGTGCGAGACGATGCATCCCGCAGGCTAGTCGAGTAAAAACACGTGCGAGAGGATGCATCCCGCAGGCTAGTCGAGTAAAAACACGTGCGAGGTTTTGTGGGATGCGCATGCGCAGGTTTTGTGGGATGCGCATGCGCAGGTTTTTTGGGATGCGCATGGCTAGTCGAGCAAAAACACGTGCGAGAGGATGCATCCCGCAGGCTAGTCGAGCAAAAACACGTGCGAGAGGATGCATCCCGCAGGCTAGTCAAGCAAAAACACGTGCGAGAGGATGCATCCCGCAGGCTAGTCGAGCAAAAACACGTGCGAGAGGATGCATCCCGCAGGCTAGTCGAGTAAAAACACGTGCGAAAGGATGCACCCCGCAGGCTAGTCGAGCACAAACACGTGCGAGGTTTTGTGGGATGCGCATGCGCAGGTTTTGTGGGATGCGCATGCGCAGATTTTTTGGGATGCGCATGCGCAGGTTTTTTGGGATGCGCATGGCTAGTCGAGCAAAAACACGTGCGATAGGATGCATCCCGCAGGCTAGTCGAGTAAAAACACGTGCGAGACGATGCATCCCGCAGGCTAGTCGAGTAAAAACACGTGCGAGAGGATGCATCCCGCAGGCTAGTCGAGTAAAAACACGTGCGAGGTTTTGTGGGATGCGCATGCGCAGGTTTTGTGGGATGCGCATGCGCAGGTTTTTTGGGATGCGCATGGCTAGTCGAGCAAAAACACGTGCGAGAGGATGCATCCCGCAGGCTAGTCGAGCAAAAACACGTGCGAGAGGATGCATCCCGCAGGCTAGTCGAGCAAAAACACGTGCGAGAGGATGCATCCCGCAGGCTAGTCGAGCAAAAACACGTGCGAGACGATGCATCCCGCAGGCTAGTCGAGTAAAAACACGTGCGAGAGGATGCATCCCGCAGGCTAGTCGAGTAAAAACACGTGCGAGAGGATGCATCCCGCAGGCTAGTCGAGTAAAAACACGTGCGAGAGGATGCATCCCGCAGGCTAGTCGAGCACAAACACGTGCGAGGTTTTGTGGGATGCGCATGCGCAGGTTTTGTGGGATGCGCATGCGCAGGTTTTTTGGGATGCGCATGGCTAGTCGAGCAAAAACACGTGCGAGAGGATGCATCCCGCAGGCTAGCCGAGTAAAAACACGTGCGAGAGGATGCATCCCGCAGGCTAGTCGAGTAAAAACACGTGCGAGGTTTTGTGGGATGCGCATGCGCAGGTTTTGTGGGATGCGCATGCGCAGGTTTTTTGGGATGCGCATGCGCAGGTTTTTTGGGATGCGCATGCGCAGGTTTTTTGGGATGCGCATGGCTAGTCGAGCAAAAACACGTGCGAGAGGATGCATCCCGCAGGGTAGTCGAGTAAAAACACGTGCGAGAGGATGCATCCCGCAGGCTAGTCGAGTAAAAACACGTGCGAGAGGATGCATCCCGCAGGCTAGTCGAGCAAAAACACGTGCGAAAGGATGCATCCCGCAGTCTAGTCGAGCACAAACACGTGCGAGGTTTTGTGGGATGCGCATGCGCAGGTTTTGTGGGATGCGCATGCGCAGATTTTTTGGGATGCGCATGCGCAGGTTTTTTGGGATGCGCATGGCGAGTCGAGCAAAAACACGTGCGAGAGGATGCATCCCGCAGGCTAGTCGAGTAAAAACACGTGCGAGACGATGCATCCCGCAGGCTAGTCGAGTAAAAACACGTGCGAGAGGATGCATCCCGCAGGCTAGTCGAGTAAAAACACGTGCGAGAGGTTGCATCCCGCAGGCTAGTCGAGTAAAAACACGTGCGAGAGGATGCATCCCGCAGGCTAGTCGAGTAAAAACACGTGCGAGGTTTTGTGGGATGCGCATGCGCAGGTTTTTTGGGATGCGCATGCGCAGGTTTTTTGGGATGCGCATGCGCAGGTTTTTTGGGATGCGCATGGCTAGTCGAGCAAAAACACGTGCGAGAGGATGCATCCCGCAGGCTAGCCGAGTAAAAACACGTGCGAGAGGATGCATCCCGCAGGCTAGTCGAGTAAAAACACGTGCGAGGTTTTGTGGGATGCGCATGCGCAGGTTTTGTGGGATGCGCATGCGCAGGTTTTTTGGGATGCGCATGCGCAGGTTTTTTGGGATGCGCATGCGCAGGTTTTTTGGGATGCGCATGGCTAGTCGAGCAGAAACACGTGCGAGAGGATGCATCCCGCAGGGTAGTCGAGTAAAAACACGTGCGAGAGGATGCATCCCGCAGGCTAGTCGAGTAAAAACACGTGCGAGAGGATGCATCCCGCATGGCTAGTCGAGCAAAAACACGTGCGAGAGGATGCATCCCGCAGGCTAGCCGAGCAAAAACACGTGCGAGAGGATGCATCCCGCAGGCTAGTCGAGTAAAAACACGTGCGAGAGGATGCATCCCGCAGGCTAGTCGAGTAAAAACACGTGCGAGGTTTTGTGGGATGCGCATACGCAGGTTTTGTGGGATGCGCATGCGCAGGTTTTTTGGGATGCGCATGCGCAGGTTTTTTGGGATGCGCATGCGCAGGTTTTTTGGGATGCGCATGGCTAGTCGAGCAAAAACACGTGCGAGAGGATGCATCCCGCAGGGTAGTCGAGTAAAAACACGTGCGAGACGATGCATCCCGCAGGCTAGTCGAGTAAAAACACGTGCGAGAGGATGCATCCCGCAGGCTAGTCGAGCAAAAACACGTGCGAGAGGATGCATCCCGCAGGCTAGTCGAGTAAAAACACGTGCGAGAGGATGCATCCCGCAGGCTAGTCGAGCAAAAACACGTGCGAGAGGATGCATCCCGCAGGCTAGTCGAGCACAAACACGTGCGAGAGGATGCATCCCGCAGGCTAGTCGAGTAAAAACACGTGCGAAAGGATGCATCCCGCAGGCTAGTCGAGCACAAACACGTGCGAGGTTTTGTGGGATGCGCATGCGCAGGTTTTGTGGGATGCGCATGCGCAGATTTTTTGGGATGCGCATGCGCAGGTTTTTTGGGATGCGCATGGCTAGTCGAGTAAAAACACGTGCGAGAGGATGCATCCCGCAGGCTAGTCGAGTAAAAACACGCGCGAGGTTTTGTGGGATGCGCATGCGCAGGTTTTTTGGGATGCGCATGCGCAGGTATTTTGGGATGCGCATGGCTAGTCGAGCAAAAACACGTGCGAGAGGATGCATCCCGCAGGCTAGCCGAGCAAAAACACGTGCGAGAGGATGCATCCCGCAGGCTAGTCGAGTAAAAACACGTGCGAGACGATGCATCCCGCATGCTAGTCGAGTAAAAACACGTGCGAGAGGATGCATCCCGCAGGCTAGTCGAGTAAAAACACGTGCGAGAGGATGCATCCCGCAGGCTAGTCGAGCACAAACACGTGCGAGGTTTTGTGGGATGCGCATGCGCAGGTTTTGTGGGATGCGCATGCGCAGGTTTTTTGGGATGCGCATGGCTAGTCGAGCAAAAACACGTGCGAGAGGATGCATCCCGCAGGCTAGCCGAGTAAAAACACGTGCGAGAGGATGCATCCCGCAGGCTAGTCGAGTAAAAACACGTGCGAGGTTTTGTGGGATGCGCATGCGCAGGTTTTGTGGGATGCGCATGCGCAGGTTTTTTGGGATGCGCATGCGCAGGTTTTTTGGGATGCGCATGCGCAGGTTTTTTGGGATGCGCATGGCTAGTCGAGCAAAAACACGTGCGAGAGGATGCATCCCGCAGGGTAGTCGAGTAAAAACACGTGCGAGAGGATGCATCCCGCAGGCTAGTCGAGTAAAAACACGTGCGAGAGGATGCATCCCGCAGGCTAGTCGAGCAAAAACACGTGCGAGAGGATGCATCCCGCAGACTAGTCGAGTAAAAACACGTGCGAGAGGATGCTTCCCGCAGGCTAGTCGAGTAAAAACACGTGCGAGAGGATGCTTCCCGCAGGCTAGTCGAGTAAAAACACGTGCAAGAGGATGCTTCCCGCAGGCTAGTCGAGTAAAAACACGTGCGAGAGGATGCATCCCGCAGGCTAGTCGAGTAAAAACACGTGCGAGAGGATGCGCCCCGCAGGCTAGTCGAGCAAAAACACGTGCGAGAGGATGCATCCCGCAGGCTAGTCGAGCAAAAACACGTGCGGGAGGATGCATCTCGCAGGCTAGTCGAGCAAAAACACGTGCGAGAGGATGCATCCCGCAGGCTAGTCGAGTAAAAACACGTGCGGGAGGATGCATCCCGCAGGCTAGTCGAGTAAAAACACGTGCGAGAGGATGCATCCCGCAGGCTAGTCGAGCACAAACACGTGCGAGAGGATGCATCCCGCAGGCTAGTCGAGCAAAAACACGTGCGAGAGGATGCATCCCGCAGGCTAGTCGAGTAAAAACACGTGCGAAAGGATGCATCCCGCAGGCTAGTCGAGCACAAACACGTGCGAGGTTTTGTGGGATGCGCATGCGCAGGTTTTTTGGGATGCGCATGCGCAGGTTTTTTGGGATGCGCATGGCTAGTCGAGCAAAAACACGTGCGAGAGGATGCATCCCGCAGGCTAGTCGAGTAAAAACACGTGCGAGAGGATGCATCCCGCAGGCTAGTCGAGCAAAAACACGTGCGAGAGGATGCATCCCGCAGGCTAGTCGAGCAAAAACACGTGCGAGAGGATGCATCCCGCAGGCTAGTCGAGTAAAAACACGTGCGAGAGGATGCATCCCGCAGGCTAGTCGAGCACAAACACATGCGAGAGGATGCATCCCGCAGGCTAGTCGAGCAAAAACACGTGCGAGAGGATGCATCCCGCAGGCTAGTCGAGTAAAAACACGTGCGAAAGGATGCATCCCGCAGCCTAGTCGAGCACAAACACGTGCGAGGTTTTGTGGGATGCGCATGCGCAGGTTTTTTGGGATGCGCATGCGCAGGTTTTTTGGGATGCGCATGGCTAGTCGAGCAAAAACACGTGCGAGAGGATGCATCCCGCAGGCTAGTCGAGCAAAAACACGTGCGAGAGGATGCATCCCGCAGGCTAGTCGAGTAAAAACACGTGCGAGAGGATGCATCCTGCAGGCTAGTCGAGTAAAAACACGTGCGAGAGGATGCATCCCTCAGGCTAGTCGAGTAAAAACACGTGCGAGAGGATGCATCCCGCAGGCTAGTCGAGTAAAAACACGTGCGAGAGGATGCATCCCGCAGGCTAGTCGAGTAAAAACACGTGCGAGAGGATGCATCCCGCAGGCTAGTCGAGTAAAAACACGTGCGAGGTTTTGTGGGATGCGCATGCGCAGGTTTTTTGGGATGCGCATGCCTAGTCGAGCAAAAACACGTGCGAGAGGATGCATCCCGCAGGGTAGTCGATTAAAAAGACGTGCGAGAGGATGCATCCCGCAGGCTAGTCGAGTAAAAACACGTGCGAGAGGATGCATCCCGCAGGCTAGTCGAGCAAAAACACGTGCGAGAGGATGCATCCCGCAGGCTAGTCGAGCAAAAACACGTGCGAGAGGATGCATACCGCAGGCTAGTCGAGTAAAAACACGTGCGAGAGGATGCGTCCCGCAGGCTAGTCGAGCAAAAACACGTGCGAGAGGATGCATCCCGCAGGCTAGTCGAGCAAAAACACGTGCGAGAGGATGCATCCCGCAGGCTAGTCGAGTAAAAACACGTGCGAGAGGATGCATCCTGCAGGCTAGTCGAGTAAAAACACGTGCGAGAGGATTCATCCCGCAGGCTAGTCGAGTAAAAACACGTGCGAGAGGATGCATCCCGCAGGCTAGTCGAGTAAAAACACGTGCGAGAGGATGCATCCCGCAGGCTAGTCGAGTAAAAACACGTGCGAGGTTTTGTGGGATGCGCATGCGCAGGTTTTGTGGGATGCGCATGCGCAGGTTTTTTGGGATGCGCATGGCTAGTCGAGCAAAAACACGTGCGAGAGGATGCATCCCGCAGTGTAGTCGATTAAAAACACGTGCGAGAGGATGCATCCCGCAGGCTAGTCGAGCAAAAACACGTGCGAGAGGATGCATCCCGCAGGCTAGTCGAGTAAAAACACGTGCGAGAGGATGCATCCCGCAGGCTAGTCGAGTAAAAACACGTGCGAGAGGATGCATCCCGCAGGCTAGTCGAGTTAAAACACGTGCGAGGTTTTGTGGGATGCGCATGCGTAGGTTTTTTGGGATGCGCATGCGCAGGTTTTTTGGGATGCGCATGGCTAGTCGAGCAAAAACACGTGCGAGAGGATGCATCCCGCAGGCTAGTCGAGTAAAAACACGTGCGAGAGGATGCATCCTGCAGGCTAGTCGAGTAAAAACACGTGCGAGAGGATGCATCCCGCAGGCTAGTCGAGCAAAAACACGTGCGAGAGGATGCATCCCGCAGGCTAGTCGAGTAAAAACACGTGCGAGAGGATGCATCCCGCAGGCTAGTCGAGTAAAAACACGTGCGAGAGGATGCATCCCGCAGGCTAGTCGAGTTAAAACACGTGCGAGGTTTTGTGGGATGCGCATGCGTAGGTTTTTTGGGATGCGCATGCGCAGGTTTTTTGGGATGCGCATGGCTAGTCGAGCAAAAACACGTGCGAGAGGATGCATCCCGCAGGCTAGTCGAGTAAAAACACGTGCGAGAGGATGCATCCTGCAGTCTAGTCGAGTAAAAACACGTGCGAGAGGATGCATCCCGCAGGCTAGTCGAGTAAAAACACGTGCGAGAGGATGCATCCCGCAGGCTAGTCGAGTAAAAACACGTGCGAGAGGATGCATCCCGCAGGCTAGTCGAGTAAAAACACGTGCGAGGTTTTGTGGGATGCGCATGAGCAGGTTTTGTGGGATGCGCATGCGCAGGTTTTTTGGGATGCGCATGGCTAGTCGAGTAAAAACACGTGCGAGAGGATGCATCCCGCAGGGTAGTCGAGTAAAAACACGTGCGAGAGGATGCATCCCGCAGGCTAGTCGAGTAAAAACACGTGCGAGGTTTTGTGGGATGCGCATGCGCAGGTTTTGTGGGATGCGCATGCGCAGGTTTTGTGGGATGCGCATGCGCAGGTTTTTTGGGATGCGCATGCGCAGGTTTTTTGGGATGCGCATGGCTAGTCGAGCAAAAACACGTGCGAGAGGATGCATCCCGCAGGCTAGTCGAGTAAAAACACGTGCGGGAGGATGCATCCCGCAGGCTAGTCGAGTAAAAACACGTGCGAGAAAATGCATCCCGCAGTCTAGTCGAGCAAATACACGTGCGAGAGGATGCATCCCGCAGGCTAGTCGAGTAAAAACACGTGCGAGAGGATGCATCCCGCAGGCTAGTCGAGTAAAAACACGTGCGAAAGTATGCATCCCGCAGGCTAGTCGAGCACAAACACGTGCGAGGTTTTGTGGGATGCGCATGCGCAGGTTTTGTGGGATGCGCATGCGCAGGTTTTTTCGGATGCGCATGCGCAGGTTTTTTGGGATGCGCATGGCTAGTCGAGCAAAAACACGTGCGAGAGGATGCATCCCGCAGGCTAGTCGAGCAAAAACACGTGCGAGAGGATGCATCCCGCAGGCTAGTCGAGCAAAAACACGTGCGAGAGGATGCATCCCGCAGGCTAGTCGAGTAAAAACACGTGCGAGAGGATGCATCCTGCAGGCTGGTCGAGTAAAAACACGTGCGAGAGGATGCATCCCGCAGGCTAGTCGAGTAAAAACACGTGCGAGAGGATGCATCCCGCAGGCTAGTCGAGTAAAAACACGTGCGAGAGGATGCATCTCGCAGGCTAGTCGAGTAAAAACACGTGCGAGAGGATGCATCCCGCAGGCTAGTCGAGCACAAACACGTGCGAGAGGATGCATCCCGCAGGCTAGTCGAGCAAAAACACGTGCGAGAGGATGCATCCCGCAGGCTAGTCGAGTAAAAACACGTGCGAGAGGATGCATCCCGCAGGCTAGTCGAGCACAAACACGTGCGAGAGGATGCATCCCGCAGGCTAGTCGAGCACAAACATGTGCGAGAGGATGCATCCCGCAGGCTAGTCGAGCAAAAACACGTGCGAGAGGATGCATCCCGCAGGCTAGTCGAGTAAAAACACGTGCGAAAGGATGCATCCCGCAGGCTAGTCGAGCACAAACACGTGCGAGGTTTTGTGGGATGCGCATGCGCAGGTTTTGTGGGATGCGCATGCGCAGGTTTTTTGGGATGCGCATGCGCAGGTTTTTTGGGATGCGCATGGCTAGTCGAGCAAAAACACGTGCGAGAGGATGCATCCCGCAGGCTAGTCGAGCAAAAACACGTGCGAGAGGATGCATCCCGCAGGCTAGTCGAGTAAAAACACGTGCGAGAGGATGCATCCTGCAGGCTGGTCGAGTAAAAACACGTGCGAGAGGATGCATCCCGCAGGCTAGTCGAGCACAAACACGTGCGAGAGGATGCATCCCGCAGGCTAGTCGAGCAAAAACACGTGCGAGAGGGTGCATCCCGCAGGCTAGTCGAGTAAAAACACGTGCGAGAGGATGCATCCTGCAGGCTAGTCGAGTAAAAACACGTGCGAGAGGATGCATCCCGCAGGCTAGTCGAGCAAAAACACGTGCGAGAGGATGCATCCCGCAGGCTAGTCGAGCAAAAACACGTGCGAGAGGATGCATCCCGCAGGCTAGTCGAGTAAAAACACGTGCGAGAGGATGCATCCCGCAGGCTAGTCGAGCAAAAACACGTGCGAGAGGATGCATCCCGCAGGCTAGTCGAGCAAAAACACGTGCGAGAGGATGCATCCCGCAGGCTAGTCGAGTAAAAACACGTGCGAGAGGATGCATCCCGCAGGCTAGTCGAGCACAAACACGTGCGAGAGGATGCATCCCGCAGGCTAGTCGAGCAAAAACACGTGCGAGAGGATGCATCCCGCAGGCTAGTCGAGTAAAAACACGTGCGAAAGGATGCATCCCGCAGGCTAGTCGAGCACAAACACGTGCGAGGTTTTGTGGGATGCGCATGCGCAGGTTTTGTGGAATGCGCATGCGCAGATTTTTTGGGATGCGCATGCGCAGGTTTTTTGGGATGCGCATGGCGAGTCGAGCAAAAACACGTGCGAGAGGATGCATCCCGCAGGCTAGTCGAGTAAAAACACGTGCGAGACGATGCATCCCGCAGGCTAGTCGAGTAAAAACACGTGCGAGAGGATGCATCCCGCAGGCTAGTCGAGTAAAAACACGTGCGAGAGGTTGCATCCCGCAGGCTAGTCGAGTAAAAACACGTGCGAGAGGATGCATCCCGCAGGCTAGTCGAGTAAAAACACGTGCGAGGTTTTGTGGGATGCGCATGCGCAGGTTTTTTGGGATGCGCATGCGCAGGTTTTTTGGGATGCGCATGGCTAGTCGAGCAAAAACACGTGCGAGAGGATGCATCCCGCAGGCTAGCCGAGTAAAAACACGTGCGAGAGGATGCATCCCGCAGGCTAGTCGAGTAAAAACACGTGCGAGGTTTGTGGGATGCGCATGCGCAGGTTTTGTGGGATGCGCATGCGCAGGTTTTTTGGGATGCGCATGGCTAGTCGAGCAAAAACACGTGCGAGAGGATGCATCCCGCAGGGTAGTCGAGTAAAAACACGTGCGAGAGGATGCATCCCGCAGGCTAGTCGAGTAAAAACACGTGCGAGAGGATGCATCCCGCAGGCTAGTCGAGTAAAAACACGTGCGAGGTTTTGTGGGATGCGCATACGCAGGTTTTGTGGGATGCGCATGCGCAGGTTTTTTGGGATGCGCTTGCGCAGGTTTTTTGGGATGCGCATGGCTACTCGAGCAAAAACACGTGCGAGAGGATGCATCCCGCTGGCTAGTCGAGTAAAAACACGTGCGAGAGGATGCATCCCGCAGGCTAGTCGAGTAAAAACACGTGCGAGGTTTTGTGGGATGCGCATGCGCAGGTTTTGTGGGATGCGCATGCGCAGGTTTTTTGGGATGCGCATGGCTAGTCGAGCAAAAACACGTGCGAGAGGACGCATCCCGCAGGCTAGCCGAGCAAAAACACGTGCGAGAGGATGCATCCCGCAGGCTAGTCGAGTAAAAACACGTGCGAGGTTTTGTGGGATGCGCATGCGCAGGTTTTGTGGGATGCGCATGCGCAGGTTTTTTGGGATGCGCATGTGCAGGTTTTCTGGGATGCGCATGGCTAGTCGAGCAAAAACACGTGCGAGAGGATGCATCCCGCAGGCTAGTCGAGTAAAAACACGTGCGAGGTTTTGTGGGATGCGCATACGCAGGTTTTGTGGGATGCGCATGCGCAGGTTTTTTGGGATGCGCATGCGCAGGTTTTTTGGGATGCGCATGGCTAGTCGAGCAAAAACACGTGCGAGAGGATGCATCCCGCAGGGTAGTCGAGTAAAAACACGTGCGAGAGGATGCATCCCGCAGGCTGGTCGAGTAAAAACACGTGCGAGAGGATGCATCCCGCAGGCTAGTCGAGCAAAAACACGTGCTAGAGGATGCATCCCGCAGGCTAGTCGTGCAAAAACACGTGCGAGAGGATGCATCCCGCAGGCTAGTCGAGTAAAAACACGTGCGAGAGGATGCATCCCGCAGGCTAGTCGAGCACAAACACGTGCGAGAGGATGCATCCCGGAGGCTAGTCGAGCAAAAACACGTGCGAGAGGATGCATCCCGCAGGCTAGTCGAGCAAAAACACGTGCGAGGTTTTGTGGGATGCGCATGCGCAGGTTTTTTGGGATGCGCATGCGCAGGTTTTTTGGGATGCGCATGCGCAGGTTTTTTGGGATGCGCATGCGCAGGTTTTTTGGGATGCGCATGCCTAGTCGAGCAAAAACACGTGCGAGAGGATGCATCCCGCAGGCTAGTCGAGCAAAAACACGTGCGAGAGGATGCATCCCGCAGGCTAGTCGAGCAAAAACACGTGCGAGGTTTTGTGGGATGCGCATGCGCAGGTTTTTTGGGATGCGCATGCGCAGGTTTTTTGGGATGCGCATGCGCAGGTTTTTTGGGATGCGCATGCGCAGGTTTTTTGGGATGCGCATGCCTAGTCGAGCAAAAACACGTGCGAGAGGATGCATCCCGCAGGCTAGTCGAGCAAAAACACGTGCGAGAGGATGCATCCCGCAGGCTAGTCGAGCAAAAACACGTGCGAGAGGATGCATCCCGCAGGCTAGTCGAGTAAAAACACGTGCGAAAGGATGCATCCCGCAGGCTAGTCGAGCACAAACACGTGCGAGGTTTTGTGGGATGCGCATGCGCAGGTTTTGTGGGATGCGCATGCGCAGATTTTTTGGGATGCGCATGCGCAGGTTTTTTGGGATGCGCATGGCTAGTCGAGCAAAAACACGTGCGATAGGATGCATCCCGCAGGCTAGTCGAGTAAAAACACGTGCGAGACGATGCATCCCGCAGGCTAGTCGAGTAAAAACACGTGCGAGAGGATGCATCCCGCAGGCTAGTCGAGTAAAAACACGTGCGAGGTTTTGTGGGATGCGCATGCGCAGGTTTTGTGGGATGCGCATGCGCAGGTTTTTTGGGATGCGCATGGCTAGTCGAGCAAAAACACGTGCGAGAGGATGCATCCCGCAGGCTAGTCGAGCAAAAACACGTGCGAGAGGATGCATCCCGCAGGCTAGTCGAGCAAAAACACGTGCGAGAGGATGCATCCCGCAGGTTAGTCGAGCAAAAACACGTGCGAGAGGATGCATCCCGCAGGCTAGTCGAGTAAAAACACGTGCGAAAGGATGCATCCCGCAGGCTAGTCGAGCACAAACACGTGCGAGGTTTTGTGGGATGCGCATGCGCAGGTTTTGTGGGATGCGCATGCGCAGATTTTTTGGGATGCGCATGCGCAGGTTTTTTGGGATGCGCATGGCTAGTCGAGCAAAAACACGTGCGATAGGATGCATCCCGCAGGCTAGTCGAGTAAAAACACGTGCGAGACGATGCATCCCGCAGGCTAGTCGAGTAAAAACACGTGCGAGAGGATGCATCCCGCAGGCTAGTCGAGTAAAAACACGTGCGAGGTTTTGTGGGATGCGCATGCGCAGGTTTTGTGGGATGCGCATGCGCAGGTTTTTTGGGATGCGCATGGCTAGTCGAGCAAAAACACGTGCGAGAGGATGCATCCCGCAGGCTAGCCGAGTAAAAACACGTGCGAGAGGATGCATCCCGCAGGCTAGTCGAGTAAAAACACGTGCGAGGTTTTGTGGGATGCGCATGCGCAGGTTTTGTGAGATGCGCATGCGCAGGTTTTTTGGGATGCGCATGTGCAGGTTTTTTGGGATGCGCATGGCTAGTCGAGCAAAAACACGTGCGAGAGGATGCATCCCGCAGGCTAGTCGAGTAAAAACACGTGCGAGAGGATGCATCCCGCAGGCTAGTCGAGTAAAAACACGTGCGAGGTTTTGTGGGATGCGCATACGCAGGTTTTGTGGGATGCGCATGCGCAGGTTTTTTGGGATGCGCATGCGCAGGTTTTTTGGGATGCGCATGGCTAGTCGAGCAAAAACACGTGCGAGAGGATGCATCCCGCAGGCTAGTCGAGCAAAAACACGTGCGAGAGGATGCATCCCGCAGGCTAGTCGAGTAAAAACACGTGCGAAAGGATGCATCCCGCAGGCTAGTCGAGCACAAACACGTGCGAGGTTTTGTGGGATGCGCATGCGCAGGTTTTGTGGGATGCGCATGCGCAGATTTTTTGGGATGCGCATGCGCAGGTTTTTTGGGATGCGCATGGCTAGTCGAGCAAAAACACGTGCGATAGGATGCATCCCGCAGGCTAGTCGAGTAAAAACACGTGCGAGACGATGCATCCCGCAGGCTAGTCGAGTAAAAACACGTGCGAGAGGATGCATCCCGCAGGCTAGTCGAGTAAAAACACGTGCGAGGTTTTGTGGGATGCGCATGCGCAGGTTTTGTGGGATGCGCATGCGCAGGTTTTTTGGGATGCGCATGGCTAGTCGAGCAAAAACACGTGCGAGAGGATGCATCCCGCAGGCTAGTCGAGCAAAAACACGTGCGAGAGGATGCATCCCGCAGGCTAGTCGAGCAAAAACACGTGCGAGAGGATGCATCCCGCAGGCTAGTCGAGCAAAAACACGTGCGAGAGGATGCATCCCGCAGGCTAGTCGAGTAAAAACACGTGCGAAAGGATGCATCCCGCAGGCTAGTCGAGCACAAACACGTGCGAGGTTTTGTGGGATGCGCATGCGCAGGTTTTGTGGGATGCGCATGCGCAGATTTTTTGGGATGCGCATGCGCAGGTTTTTTGGGATGCGCATGGCTAGTCGAGCAAAAACACGTGCGATAGGATGCATCCCGCAGGCTAGTCGAGTAAAAACACGTGCGAGACGATGCATCCCGCAGGCTAGTCGAGTAAAAACACGTGCGAGAGGATGCATCCCGCAGGCTGGTCGAGTAAAAACACGTGCGAGGTTTTGTGGGATGCGCATGCGCAGGTTTTGTGGGATGCGCATGCGCAGGTTTTTTGGGATGCGCATGGCTAGTCGAGCAAAAACACGTGCGAGAGGATGCATCCCGCAGGCTAGCCGAGTAAAAACACGTGCGAGATGATGCATCCCGCAGGCTAGTCGAGTAAAAACACGTGCGAGGTTTTGTGGGATGCGCATGCGCAGGTTTTGTGAGATGCGCATGCGCAGGTTTTTTGGGATGCGCATGTGCAGGTTTTTTGGGATGCGCATGGCTAGTCGAGCAAAAACACGTGCGAGAGGATGCATCCCGCAGGCTAGTCGAGTAAAAACACGTGCGAGAGGATGCATCCCGCAGGCTAGTCGAGTAAAAACACGTGCGAGGTTTTGTGGGATGCGCATACGCAGGTTTTGTGGGATGCGCATGCGCAGGTTTTTTGGGATGCGCATGCGCAGGTTTTTTGGGATGCGCATGGCTAGTCGAGCAAAAACACGTGCGAGAGGATGCATCCCGCAGGGTAGTCGAGTAAAAACACGTGCGAGAGGATGCATCCCGCAGGCTAGTCGAGTAAAAACACGTGCGAGAGGATGCATCCCGCAGGCTAGTCGAGCAAAAACACGTGCGAGAGGATGCATCCCGCAGGCTAGTCGTCCAAAAACACGTGCGAGAGGATGCATCCCGCAGGCTAGTCGAGTAAAAACACGTGCGAGAGGATGCATCCCGCAGGCTAGTCGAGCACAAACACGTGCGAGAGGATGCATCCCGCAGGCTAGTCGAGCAAAAACACGTGCGAGAGGATGCATCCCGCAGGCTAGTCGAGTAAAAACACGTGCGAAAGGATGCATCCCGCAGGCTAGTCGAGCACAAACACGTGCGAGGTTTTGTGGGATGCGCATGCGCAGGTTTTGTGGGATGCGCATGCGCAGATTTTTTGGGATGCGCATGCGCAGGTTTTTTGGGATGCGCATGGCTAGTCGAGCAAAAACACGTGCGAGAGGATGCATCCCGCAGGCTAGTCGAGTAAAAACACGTGCGAGACGATGCATCCCGCAGGCTAGTCGAGTAAAAACACGTGCGAGAGGATGCATCCCGCAGGCTAGTCGAGCAAAAACACGTGCGAGAGGATGCATCCCGCAGGCTAGTCGAGTAAAAACACGTGCGAGAGGATGCATCCCGCAGGCTAGTCGAGCAAAAACACGTGCGAGAGGATGCATCCCGCAGGCTAGTCGAGCACAAACACGTGCGAGAGGATGCATCCCGCAGGCTAGTCGAGTAAAAACACGTGCGAAAGGATGCATCCCGCAGGCTAGTCGAGCACAAACACGTGCGAGGTTTTGTGGGATGCGCATGCGCAGGTTTTGTGGGATGCGCATGCGCAGATTTTTTGGGATGCGCATGCGCAGGTTTTTTGGGATGCGCATGGCTAGTCGAGTAAAAACACGTGCGAGAGGATGCATCCCGCAGGCTAGTCGAGTAAAAACACGCGCGAGGTTTTGTGGGATGCGCATGCGCAGGTTTTTTGGGATGCGCATGCGCAGGTATTTTGGGATGCGCATGGCTAGTCGAGCAAAAACACGTGCGAGAGGATGCATCCCGCAGGCTAGCCGAGCAAAAACACGTGCGAGAGGATGCATCCCGCAGGCTAGTCGAGCACAAACACGTGCGAGGTTTTGTGGGATGCGCATGCGCAGGTTTTTGTGGGATGCGCATGCGCAGATTTTTTGGGATGCGCATGCGCAGGTTTTTTGGGATGCGCATGGCGAGTCGAGCAAAAACACGTGCGAGAGGATGCATCCCGCAGGCTAGTCGAGTAAAAACACGTGCGAGACGATGCATCCCGCAGGCTAGTCGAGTAAAAACACGTGCGAGAGGATGCATCCCGCAGGCTAGTCGAGTAAAAACACGTGCGAGAGGATGCATCCCGCAGGCTAGTCGAGCAAAAACACGTGCGAGAGGATGCATCCCGCAGGCTAGTCGAGTAAAAACACGTGCGAGGTTTTGTGGGATGCGCATGCGCAGGTTTTGTGGAATGCGCATGCGCAGATTTTTTGGGATGCGCATGCGCAGGTTTTTTGGGATGCGCATGGCGAGTCGAGCAAAAACACGTGCGAGAGGATGCATCCCGCAGGCTAGTCGAGTAAAAACACGTGCGAGACGATGCATCCCGCAGGCTAGTCGAGTAAAAACACGTGCGAGAGGATGCATCCCGCAGGCTAGTCGAGTAAAAACACGTGCGAGAGGTTGCATCCCGCAGGCTAGTCGAGTAAAAACACGTGCGAGAGGATGCATCCCGCAGGCTAGTCGAGTAAAAACACGTGCGAGAGGATGCATCCCGCAGGCTAGTCGAGTAAAAACACGTGCGAGAGGATGCATCCCGCAGGCTAGTCGAGTAAAAACACGTGCGAGGTTTTGTGGGATGCGCATGCGCAGGTTTTTTGGGATGCGCATGCGCAGGTTTTTTGGGATGCGCATGCGCAGGTTTTTTGGGATGCGCATGGCTAGTCGAGCAAAAACACGTGCGATAGGATGCATCCCGCAGGCTAGGCGAGCAAAAACACGTGCGAGAGGATGCATCCCGCAGGCTAGTCGAGTAAAAACACGTGCGAGACGATGCATCCCGCAGGCTAGTCGAGTAAAAATACGTGGAAGGTTTTGTGGGATGCGCATACGCAGGTTTTGTGGGATGCGCATGCGCAGGTTTTTTGGGATGCGCATGGCTAGTCGAGTAAAAACACGTGCGAGAGGATGCATCCCGCAGGCTAGTCGAGTAAAAACACGCGCGAGGTTTTGTGGGATGCGCATGCGCAGGTTTTTTGGGATGCGCATGCGCAGGTATTTTGGGATGCGCATGGCTAGTCGAGCAAAAACACGTGCGAGAGGATGCATCCCGCAGGCTAGCCGAGCAAAAACACGTGCGAGAGGATGCATCCCGCAGGCTAGTCGAGCACAAACACGTGCGAGGTTTTGTGGAATGCGCATGCGCAGGTTTTGTGGGATGCGCATGCGCAGATTTTTTGGGATGCGCATGCGCAGGTTTTTTGGGATGCGCATGGCGAGTCGAGCAAAAACACGTGCGAGAGGATGCATCCCGCAGGCTAGTCGAGTAAAAACACGTGCGAGACGATGCATCCCGCAGGCTAGTCGAGTAAAAACACGTGCGAGAGGATGCATCCCGCAGGCTAGTCGAGTAAAAACACGTGCGAGAGGATGCATCCCGCAGGCTAGTCGAGCAAAAACACGTGCGAGAGGATGCATCCCGCAGGCTAGTCGAGTAAAAACACGTGCGAGGTTTTGTGGGATGCGCATGCGCAGGTTTTGTGGAATGCGCATGCGCAGATTTTTTGGGATGCGCATGCGCAGGTTTTTTGGGATGCGCATGGCGAGTCGAGCAAAAACACGTGCGAGAGGATGCATCCCGCAGGCTAGTCGAGTAAAAACACGTGCGAGACGATGCATCCCGCAGGCTAGTCGAGTAAAAACACGTGCGAGAGGATGCATCCCGCAGGCTAGTCGAGTAAAAACACGTGCGAGAGGATGCATCCCGCAGGCTAGTCGAGTAAAAACACGTGCGAGAGGATGCATCCCGCAGGCTAGTCGAGTAAAAACACGTGCGAGGTTTTGTGGGATGCGCATGCGCAGGTTTTTTGGGATGCGCATGCGCAGGTTTTTTGGGATGCGCATGCGCAGGTTTTTTGGGATGCGCATGGCTAGTCGAGCAAAAACACGTGCGATAGGATGCATCCCGCAGGCTAGCCGAGCAAAAACACGTGCGAGAGGATGCATCCCGCAGGCTAGTCGAGTAAAAACACGTGCGAGACGATGCATCCCGCAGGCTAGTCGAGTAAAAACACGTGGAAGGTTTTGTGGGATGCGCATACGCAGGTTTTGTGGGATGCGCATGCGCAGGTTTTTTGGGATGCGCATGCGCAGGTTTTTTGGGATGCGCATGCGCAGGTTTTTTGGGATGCGCATGGCTAGTCGAGCAAAAACACGTGCGAGAGGATGTATCCCGCAGGGTAGTCGAGTAAAAACACGTGCGAGAGAATGCATCCCGCAGGCTAGTCGAGTAAAAACACGTGCGAGAGGATGCATCCCGGAGGCTAGTCGAGCAAAAACCCGTGCGAGAGGATGCATCCCGCAGGCTAGTCGAGCAAAAACACGTGCGAGAGGATGCATCCCGCAGGCTAGTCGAGCAAAAACACGTGCGAGGTTTTGTGGGATGCGCATGCGCAGGTTTTTTGGGATGCGCATGCGCAGGTTTTTTGGGATGCGCATGCCTAGTCGAGCAAAAACACGTGCGAGAGGATGCATCCCGCAGGCTGGTCGAGCAAAAACACGTGCGAGAGGATGCATCCCGCAGGCTGGTCGAGTAAAAACACGTGCGAGGTTTTGTGGGATGCGCATACGCAGGTTTTGTGGGATGCGCATGCGCAGGTTTTTTGGGATGCGCATGCGCTGGTTTTTTGGGATGCGCATGCGCAGGTTTTTTGGGATGCGCATGGCTAGTCGAGCAAAAACACGTGCGAGAGGATGCATCCCGCAGGGTAGTCGAGTAAAAACACGTGCGAGAGAATGCATCCCGCAGGCTAGTCGAGTAAAAACATGTGCGAGAGGATGCATCCCGGAGGCTAGTCGAGCAAAAACACGTGCGAGAGGATGCATCCCGCAGGCTAGTCGAGCAAAAACACGTGCGAGGTTTTGTGGGATGCGCATGCGCAGGTTTTTTGGGATGCGCATGCGCAGGTTTTTTGGGATGCGCATGCGCAGGTTTTTTGGGATGCGCATGCGCAGGTTTTTTGGGATGCGCATGCCTAGTCGAGCAAAAACACGTGCGAGAGGATGCATCCCGCAGGCTAGTCGAGCAAAAACACGTGCGAGAGGATGCATCCCGCAGGCTAGTCGAGCAAAAACACGTGCGAGAGGATGCATCCCGCAGGCTAGTCGAGTAAAAACACGTGCGAAAGGATGCATCCCGCAGGCTAGTCGAGCACAAACACGTGCGAGGTTTTGTGGGATGCGCATGCGCAGGTTTTGTGGGATGCGCATGCGCAGATTTTTTGGGATGCGCATGCGCAGGTTTTTTGGGATGCGCATGGCTAGTCGAGCAAAAACACGTGCGATAGGATGCATCCCGCAGGCTAGTCGAGTAAAAACACGTGCGAGACGATGCATCCCGCAGGCTAGTCGAGTAAAAACACGTGCGAGAGGATGCATCCCGCAGGCTAGTCGAGTAAAAACACGTGCGAGGTTTTGTGGGATGCGCATGCGCAGGTTTTGTGGGATGCGCATGCGCAGGTTTTTTGGGATGCGCATGGCTAGTCGAGCAAAAACACGTGCGAGAGGATGCATCCCGCAGGCTAGCCGAGTAAAAACACGTGCGAGAGGATGCATCCCGCAGGCTAGTCGAGTAAAAACACGTGCGAGGTTTTGTGGGATGCGCATGCGCAGGTTTTGTGAGATGCGCATGCGCAGGTTTTTTGGGATGCGCATGTGCAGGTTTTTTGGGATGCGCATGGCTAGTCGAGCAAAAACACGTGCGAGAGGATGCATCCCGCAGGCTAGTCGAGTAAAAACACGTGCGAGAGGATGCATCCCGCAGGCTAGTCGAGTAAAAACACGTGCGAGGTTTTGTGGGATGCGCATACGCAGGTTTTGTGGGATGCGCATGCGCAGGTTTTTTGGGATGCGCATGCGCAGGTTTTTTGGGATGCGCATGTGCAGGTTTTTTGGGATGCGCATGGCTAGTCGAGCAAAAACACGTGCGAAAGGATGCATCCCGCAGGCTAGTCGAGCACAAACACGTGCGAGGTTTTGTGGGATGCGCATGCGCAGGTTTTGTGGGATGCGCATGCGCAGATTTTTTGGGATGCGCATGCGCAGGTTTTTTGGGATGCGCATGGCTAGTCGAGCAAAAACACGTGCGAGAGGATGCATCCCGCAGGCTAGTCGAGTAAAAACACGTGCGAGACGATGCATCCCGCAGGCTAGTCGAGTAAAAACACGTGCGAGAGGATGCATCCCGCAGGCTAGTCGAGCAAAAACACGTGCGAGAGGATGCATCCCGCAGGCTAGTCGAGCAAAAACACGTGCGAGGTTTTGTGGGATGCGCATGCGCAGGTTTTTTGGGATGCGCATGCGCAGGTTTTTTGGGATGCGCATGCGCAGGTTTTTTGGGATGCGCATGCCTAGTCGAGCAAAAACACGTGCGAGAGGATGCATCCCGCAGGCTAGTCGAGCAAAAACACGTGCGAGAGGATGCATCCCGCAGGCTAGTCGAGCAAAAACACGTGCGAGAGGATGCATCCCGCAGGCTAGTCGAGTAAAAACACGTGCGAAAGGATGCATCCCGCAGGCTAGTCGAGCACAAACACGTGCGAGGTTTTGTGGGATGCGCATGCGCAGGTTTTGTGGGATGCGCATGCGCAGATTTTTTGGGATGCGCATGCGCAGGTTTTTTGGGATGCGCATGGCTAGTCGAGCAAAAACACGTGCGATAGGATGCATCCCGCAGGCTAGTCGAGTAAAAACACGTGCGAGACGATGCATCCCGCAGGCTAGTCGAGTAAAAACACGTGCGAGAGGATGCATCCCGCAGGCTAGTCGAGTAAAAACACGTGCGAGGTTTTGTGGGATGCGCATGCGCAGGTTTTGTGGGATGCGCATGCGCAGGTTTTTTGGGATGCGCATGGCTAGTCGAGCAAAAACACGTGCGAGAGGATGCATCCCGCAGGCTAGTCGAGCAAAAACACGTGCGAGAGGATGCATCCCGCAGGCTAGTCGAGCAAAAACACGTGCGAGAGGATGCATCCCGCAGGCTAGTCGAGCAAAAACACGTGCGAGAGGATGCATCCCGCAGGCTAGTCGAGTAAAAACACGTGCGAAAGGATGCACCCCGCAGGCTAGTCGAGCACAAACACGTGCGAGGTTTTGTGGGATGCGCATGCGCAGGTTTTGTGGGATGCGCATGCGCAGATTTTTTGGGATGCGCATGCGCAGGTTTTTTGGGATGCGCATGGCTAGTCGAGCAAAAACACGTGCGATAGGATGCATCCCGCAGGCTAGTCGAGTAAAAACACGTGCGAGACGATGCATCCCGCAGGCTAGTCGAGTAAAAACACGTGCGAGAGGATGCATCCCGCAGGCTAGTCGAGTAAAAACACGTGCGAGGTTTTGTGGGATGCGCATGCGCAGGTTTTGTGGGATGCGCATGCGCAGGTTTTTTGGGATGCGCATGGCTAGTCGAGCAAAAACACGTGCGAGAGGATGCATCCCGCAGGCTAGTCGAGCAAAAACACGTGCGAGAGGATGCATCCCGCAGGCTAGTCGAGCAAAAACACGTGCGAGAGGATGCATCCCGCAGGCTAGTCGAGCAAAAACACGTGCGAGAGGATGCATCCCGCAGGCTAGTCGAGTAAAAACACGTGCGAAAGGATGCATCCCGCAGGCTAGTCGAGCACAAACACGTGCGAGGTTTTGTGGGATGCGCATGCGCAGGTTTTGTGGGATGCGCATGCGCAGATTTTTTGGGATGCGCATGCGCAGGTTTTTTGGGATGCGCATGGCTAGTCGAGCAAAAACACGTGCGATAGGATGCATCCCGCAGGCTAGTCGAGTAAAAACACGTGCGAGACGATGCATCCCGCAGGCTAGTCGAGTAAAAACACGTGCGAGAGGATGCATCCCGCAGGCTAGTCGAGTAAAAACACGTGCGAGGTTTTGTGGGATGCGCATGCGCAGGTTTTGTGGGATGCGCATGCGCAGGTTTTTTGGGATGCGCATGGCTAGTCGAGCAAAAACACGTGCGAGAGGATGCATCCCGCAGGCTAGCCGAGTAAAAACACGTGCGAGAGGATGCATCCCGCAGGCTAGTCGAGTAAAAACACGTGCGAGGTTTTGTGGGATGCGCATGCGCAGGTTTTGTGAGATGCGCATGCGCAGGTTTTTTGGGATGCGCATGTGCAGGTTTTTTGGGATGCGCATGGCTAGTCGAGCAAAAACACGTGCGAGAGGATGCATCCCGCAGGCTAGTCGAGTAAAAACACGTGCGAGAGGATGCATCCCGCAGGCTAGTCGAGTAAAAACACGTGCGAGGTTTTGTGGGATGCGCATACGCAGGTTTTGTGGGATGCGCATGCGCAGGTTTTTTGGGATGCGCATGCGCAGGTTTTTTGGGATGCGCATGGCTAGTCGAGCAAAAACACGTGCGAGAGGATGCATCCCGCAGGGTAGTCGAGTAAAAACACGTGCGAGAGGATGCATCACGCAGGCTAGTCGAGTAAAAACACGTGCGAGAGGATGCATCCCGCAGGCTAGTCGAGCAAAAACACGTGCGAGAGGATGCATCCCGCAGGCTAGTCGTGCAAAAACACGTGCGAGAGGATGCATCCCGCAGGCTAGTCGAGTAAAAACACGTGCGAGAGGATGCATCCCGCAGGCTAGTCGAGCACAAACACGTGCGAGAGGATGCATCCCGCAGGCTAGTCGAGCAAAAACACGTGCGAGAGGATGCATCCCGCAGGCTAGTCGAGTAAAAACACGTGCGAAAGGATGCATCCCGCAGGCTAGTCGAGCACAAACACGTGCGAGGTTTTGTGGGATGCGCATGCGCAGGTTTTGTGGGATGCGCATGCGCAGATTTTTTGGGATGCGCATACGCAGGTTTTTTGGGATGCGCATGGCTAGTCGAGTAAAAACACGTGCGAGAGGATGCATCCCGCAGGCTAGTCGAGTAAAAACACGCGCGAGGTTTTGTGGGATGCGCATGCGCAGGTTTTTTGGGATGCGCATGCGCAGGTATTTTGGGATGCGCATGGCTAGTCGAGCAAAAACACGTGCGAGAGGATGCATCCCGCAGGCTAGCCGAGCAAAAACACGTGCGAGAGGATGCATCCCGCAGGCTAGTCGAGCACAAACACGTGCGAGGTTTTGTGGGATGCGCATGCGCAGGTTTTTTGGGATGCGCATGGCGAGTCGAGCAAAAACACGTGCGAGAGGATGCATCCCGCAGGCTAGTCGAGTAAAAACACGTGCGAGACGATGCATCCCGCAGGCTAGTCGAGTAAAAACACGTGCGAGAGGATGCATCCCGCAGGCTAGTCGAGTAAAAACACGTGCGAGAGGATGCATCCCGCAGGCTAGTCGAGTAAAAACACGTGCGAGGTTTTGTGGGATGCGCATGCGCAGGTTTTGTGGGATGCGCATGCGCAGGTTTTTTGGGATGCGCATGCGCAGGTTTTTTGGGATGCGCATGCGCAGGTTTTTTGGGATGCGCATGGCTAGTCGAGCAAAAACACGTGCGAGAGGATGCATCCCGCAGGGTAGTCGAGTAAAAACACGTGCGAGAGGATGCATCCCGCAGGCCAGTCGAGTAAAAACACGTGCGAGAGGATGCATCCCGCAGGCTAGTCGAGTAAAAACACGTGCGAAAGGATGCATCCCGCAGGCTAGTCGAGCACAAACACGTGCGAGGTTTTGTGGGATGCGCATGCGCAGGTTTTGTGGGATGCGCATGCGCAGATTTTTTGGGATGCGCATGCGCAGGTTTTTTGGGATGCGCATGGCGAGTCGAGCAAAAACACGTGCGAGAGGATGCATCCCGCAGGCTAGTCGAGTAAAAACACGTGCGAGACGATGCATCCCGCAGGCTAGTCGAGTAAAAACACGTGCGAGAGGATGCATCCCGCAGGCTAGTCGAGTAAAAACACGTGCGAGAGGATGCATCCCGCAGGCTAGTCGAGTAAAAACACGTGCGAGAGGATGCATCCCGCAGGCTAGTCGAGCACAAACACGTGCGAGGTTTTGTGGGATGCGCATGCGCAGGTTTTGTGGGATGCGCATGCGCAGGTTTTTTGGGATGCGCATGGCTAGTCGAGCAAAAACACGTGCGAGAGGATGCATCCCGCAGGCTAGCCGAGTAAAAACACGTGCGAGAGGATGCATCCCGCAGGCTAGTCGAGTAAAAACACGTGCGAGGTTTTGTGGGATGCGCATGCGCAGGTTTTGTGGGATGCGCATGCGCAGGTTTTTTGGGATGCGCATGCGCAGGTTTTTTGGGATGCGCATGCGCAGGTTTTTTGGGATGCGCATGGCTAGTCGAGCAAAAACACGTGCGAGAGGATGCATCCCGCAGGGTAGTCGAGTAAAAACACGTGCGAGAGGATGCATCCCGCAGGCTAGTCGAGTAAAAACACGTGCGAGAGGATGCATCCCGCAGGCTAGTCGAGCAAAAACACGTGCGAAAGGATGCATCCCGCAGTCTAGTCGAGCACAAACACGTGCGAGGTTTTGTGGGATGCGCATGCGCAGGTTTTGTGGGATGCGCATGCGCAGATTTTTTGGGATGCGCATGCGCAGGTTTTTTGGGATGCGCATGGCGAGTCGAGCAAAAACACGTGCGAGAGGATGCATCCCGCAGGCTAGTCGAGTAAAAACACGTGCGAGACGATGCATCCCGCAGGCTAGTCGAGTAAAAACACGTGCGAGAGGATGCATCCCGCAGGCTAGTCGAGTAAAAACACGTGCGAGAGGTTGCATCCCGCAGGCTAGTCGAGTAAAAACACGTGCGAGAGGATGCATCCCGCAGGCTAGTCGAGTAAAAACACGTGCGAGGTTTTGTGGGATGCGCATGCGCAGGTTTTTTGGGATGCGCATGCGCAGGTTTTTTGGGATGCGCATGCGCAGGTTTTTTGGGATGCGCATGGCTAGTCGAGCAAAAACACGTGCGAGAGGATGCATCCCGCAGGCTAGCCGAGTAAAAACACGTGCGAGAGGATGCATCCCGCAGGCTAGTCGAGTAAAAACACGTGCGAGGTTTTGTGGGATGCGCATGCGCAGGTTTTGTGGGATGCGCATGCGCAGGTTTTTTGGGATGCGCATGCGCAGGTTTTTTGGGATGCGCATGCGCAGGTTTTTTGGGATGCGCATGGCTAGTCGAGCAAAAACACGTGCGAGAGGATGCATCCCGCAGGGTAGTCGAGTAAAAACACGTGCGAGAGGATGCATCCCGCAGGCTAGTCGAGTAAAAACACGTGCGAGAGGATGCATCCCGCATGGCTAGTCGAGCAAAAACACGTGCGAGAGGATGCATCCCGCAGGCTAGCCGAGCAAAAACACGTGCGAGAGGATGCATCCCGCAGGCTAGTCGAGTAAAAACACGTGCGAGAGGATGCATCCCGCAGGCTAGTCGAGTAAAAACACGTGCGAGGTTTTGTGGGATGCGCATACGCAGGTTTTGTGGGATGCGCATGCGCAGGTTTTTTGGGATGCGCATGCGCAGGTTTTTTGGGATGCGCATGCGCAGGTTTTTTGGGATGCGCATGGCTAGTCGAGCAAAAACACGTGCGAGAGGATGCATCCCGCAGGGTAGTCGAGTAAAAACACGTGCGAGACGATGCATCCCGCAGGCTAGTCGAGTAAAAACACGTGCGAGAGGATGCATCCCGCAGGCTAGTCGAGCAAAAACACGTGCGAGAGGATGCATCCCGCAGGCTAGTCGAGTAAAAACACGTGCGAGAGGATGCATCCCGCAGGCTAGTCGAGCAAAAACACGTGCGAGAGGATGCATCCCGCAGGCTAGTCGAGCACAAACACGTGCGAGAGGATGCATCCCGCAGGCTAGTCGAGTAAAAACACGTGCGAAAGGATGCATCCCGCAGGCTAGCCGAGCACAAACACGTGCGAGGTTTTGTGGGATGCGCATGCGCAGGTTTTGTGGGATGCGCATGCGCAGATTTTTTGGGATGCGCATGCGCAGGTTTTTTGGGATGCGCATGGCTAGTCGAGTAAAAACACGTGCGAGAGGATGCTTCCCGCAGGCTAGTCGAGTAAAAACACGCGCGAGGTTTTGTGGGATGCGCATGCGCAGGTTTTTTGGGATGCGCATGCGCAGGTATTTTGGGATGCGCATGGCTAGTCGAGCAAAAACACGTGCGAGAGGATGCATCCCGCAGGCTAGCCGAGCAAAAACACGTGCGAGAGGATGCATCCCGCAGGCTAGTCGAGTAAAAACACGTGCGAGACGATGCATCCCGCAGGCTAGTCGAGTAAAAACACGTGCGAGAGGATGCATCCCGCAGGCTAGTCGAGTAAAAACACGTGCGAGAGGATGCATCCCGCAGGCTAGTCGAGCACAAACACGTGCGAGGTTTTGTGGGATGCGCATGCGCAGGTTTTGTGGGATGCGCATGCGCAGGTTTTTTGGGATGCGCATGGCTAGTCGAGCAAAAACACGTGCGAGAGGATGCATCCCGCAGGCTAGCCGAGTAAAAACACGTGCGAGAGGATGCATCCCGCAGGCTAGTCGAGTAAAAACACGTGCGAGGTTTTGTGGGATGCGCATGCGCAGGTTTTGTGGGATGCGCATGCGCAGGTTTTTTGGGATGCGCATGCGCAGGTTTTTTGGGATGCGCATGCGCAGGTTTTTTGGGATGCGCATGGCTAGTCGAGCAAAAACACGTGCGAGAGGATGCATCCCGCAGGGTAGTCGAGTAAAAACACGTGCGAGAGGATGCATCCCGCAGGCTAGTCGAGTAAAAACACGTGCGAGAGGATGCATCCCGCAGGCTAGTCGAGCAAAAACACGTGCGAGAGGATGCATCCCGCAGGCTAGTCGAGCAAAAACACGTGCGAGAGGATGCATCCCGCAGGCTAGTCGAGTAAAAACACGTGCGAGAGGATGCATCCCGCAGGCTAGTCGAGCAAAAACACGTGCGAGAGGATGCATCCCGCTGGCTAGTCGAGTAAAAACACGTGCGAAAGGATGCATCCCGCAGTCTAGTCGAGCACAAACACGTGCGAGGTTTTGTGGGATGCGCATGCGCAGGTTTTGTGGAATGCGCATGCGCAGATTTTTTGGGATGCGCATGCGCAGGTTTTTTGGGATGCGCATGGCTAGTCGAGCAAAAACACGTGCGAGAGGATGCATCCCGCAGGCTAGTCGAGTAAAAACACGTGCGAGACGATGCATCCCGCAGGCTAGTCGAGTAAAAACACGTGCGAGAGGATGCATCCCGCAGGCTAGTCGAGTAAAAACACGTGCGAGGTTTTGTGGGATGCGCATGCGCAGGTTTTTTGGGATGCGCATGCGCAGGTTTTTTGGGATGCGCATGGCTAGTCGAGCAAAAACACGTGCGAGAGGATGCATCCCGCAGGCTAGCCGAGTAAAAACACGTGCGAGAGGATGCATCCCGCAGGCTAGTCGAGTAAAAACACGTGCGAGGTTTGTGGGATGCGCATGCGCAGGTTTTTTGGGATGCGCATGCGCAGGTTTTTTGGGATGCGCATGGCTAGTCGAGCAAAAACACGTGCGAGAGGATGCATCCCGCAGGGTAGTCGAGTAAAAACACGTGCGAGAGGATGCATCCCGCAGGCTAGTCGAGTAAAAACACGTGCGAGAGGATGCATCCCGCATGGCTAGTCGAGCAAAAACACGTGCGAGAGGATGCATCCCGCAGGCTAGCCGAGCAAAAACACGTGCGAGAGGATGCATCCCGCAGGCTAGTCGAGTAAAAACACGTGCGAGAGGATGCATCCCGCAGGCTAGTCGAGTAAAAACACGTGCGAGGTTTTGTGGGATGCGCATACGCAGGTTTTGTGGGATGCGCATGCGCAGGTTTTTTGGGATGCGCACGGCTAGTAGAGCAAAAACACGTGCGAGAGGATGCATCCCGCAGGGTAGTCGAGTAAAAACACGTGCGAGAGGATGCATCCCGCAGGCTAGTCGAGTAAAAACACGTGCGAGAGGATGCATCCCGCAGGCTAGTCGAGCAAAAACACGTGCGAGAGGATGCATCCCGCAGGCTAGTCGAGCAAAAACACGTGCGAGAGGATGCATCCCGCAGGCTAGTCGAGTAAAAACACGTGCGAGGTTTTGTGGGATGCGCATGCGCAGGTTTTGTGGAATGCGCATGCGCAGATTTTTTGGGATGCGCATGCGCAGGTTTTTTGGGATGCGCATGGCGAGTCGAGCAAAAACACGTGCGAGAGGATGCATCCCGCAGGCTAGTCGAGTAAAAACACGTGCGAGACGATGCATCCCGCAGGCTAGTCGAGTAAAAACACGTGCGAGAGGATGCATCCCGCAGGCTAGTCGAGTAAAAACACGTGCGAGAGGTTGCATCCCGCAGGCTAGTCGAGTAAAAACACGTGCGAGAGGATGCATCCCGCAGGCTAGTCGAGTAAAAACACGTGCGAGGTTTTGTGGGATGCGCATGCGCAGGTTTTTTGGGATGCGCATGCGCAGGTTTTTTGGGATGCGCATGGCTAGTCGAGCAAAAACACGTGCGAGAGGATGCATCCCGCAGGCTAGCCGAGTAAAAACACGTACGAGAGGATGCATCCCGCAGGCTAGTCGAGTAAAAACACGTGCGAGGTTTGTGGGATGCGCATGCGCAGGTTTTGTGGGATGCGCATGCGCAGGTTTTTTGGGATGCGCATGCGCAGGTTTTTTGGGATGCGCATGGCTAGTCGAGCAAAAACACGTGCGAGAGGATGCATCCCGCAGGGTAGTCGAGTAAAAACACGTGCGAGAGGATGCATCCCGCAGGCTAGTCGAGTAAAAACACGTGCGAGAGGATGCATCCCGCAGGCTAGTCGAGCAAAAACACGTGCGAGAGGATGCATCCCGCAGGCTAGTCGAGTAAAAACACGTGCGAGGTTTTGTGGGATGCGCATGCGCAGGTTTTGTGGGATGCGCATACGCAGGTTTTTTGGGATGCGCATGCGCAGGTTTTTTGGGATGCGCATGGCTAGTCGAGCAAAAACACGTGCGAGAGGATGCATCCCGCAGGCTAGCCGAGCAAAAACACGTGCGAGAGGATGCATCCCGCAGGCTAGTCGAGTAAAAACACGTGCGAGGTTTTGTGGGATGCGCATGCGCAGGTTTTGTGGGATGCGCATGCGCAGGTTTTTTGGGATGCGCATGTGCAGGTTTTTTGGGATGCGCATGGCTAGTCGAGCAAAAACACGTGCGAGAGGATGCATCCCGCAGGCTAGTCGAGTAAAAACACGTGCGAGAGGATGCATCCCGCAGGCTAGTCGAGTAAAAACACGTGCGAGGTTTTGTGGGATGCGCATACGCAGGTTTTGTGGGATGCGCATGCGCAGTTTTTTTGGGATGCGCATGGCTAGTCGAGCAAAAACAAGTGCGAGAGGATGCATCCCCCAGGGTAGTCGAGTAAAAACACGTGCGAGAGGATGCATCCCGCAGGCTAGTCGAGTAAAAACACGTGCGAGAGGATGCATCCCGCAGGCTAGTCGAGCAAAAACACGTGCGAGAGGATGCATCCCGCAGGCTAGTCGAGCACAAACACGTGCGAGAGGATGCATCCCGCAGGCTAGTCGAGTAAAAACACGTGCGAAAGGATGCATCCCGCAGGCTAGTCGAGCACAAACACGTGCGAGGTTTTGTGGGATGCGCATGCGCAGGTTTTGTGGGATGCGCATGCGCAGATTTTTTGGGATGCGCATGCGCAGGTTTTTTGGGATGCGCATGGCTAGTCGAGCAAAAACACGTGCGAGAGGATGCATCCCGCAGGCTAGTCGAGTAAAAACACGTGCGAGGTTTTGTGGGATGCGCATGCGCAGGTTTTGTGGGATGCGCATGTGCAGGTTTTTTGGGATGCGCACGGCTAGTCGAGCAAAAACACGTGCGAGAGGATGCATCCCGCAGGCTAGTCGAGTAAAAACACGTGCGAGAGGATGCATCCCGCAGGCTAGTCGAGCAAAAACACGTGCGAGAGGATGCATCCCGCAGGCTAGTCGAGCAAAAACACGTGCGAGAGGATGCATCCCGCAGGCTAGTCGAGTAAAAACACGTGCGAGGTTTTGTGGGATGCGCATGCGCAGGTTTTGTGGGATGCGCATGTGCAGGTTTTTTGGGATGCGCACGGCTAGTCGAGCAAAAACACGTGCGAGAGGATGCATCCCGCAGGCTAGTCGAGTAAAAACACGTGCGAGAGGATGCATCCCGCAGGCTAGTCGAGCAAAAACACGTGCGAGAGGATGCATCCCGCAGGCTAGTCGAGCAAAAACACGTGCGAGAGGATGCATCCCGCAGGCTAGTCGAGTAAAAACACGTGCGAGGTTTTGTGGGATGCGCATGCGCAGGTTTTGTGGGATGCGCATGCGCAGGTTTTTTGGGATGCGCATGTGCAGGTTTTTTGGGATGCGCACGGCTAGTCGAGCAAAAACACGTTCGAGAGGATGCATCCCGCAGGCTAGTCGAGTAAAAACACGTGCGAGAGGATGCATCCCGCAGGCTAGTCGAGCAAAAACACGTGCGAGAGGATGCATCCCGCAGGCTAGTCGAGCACAAACACGTGCGAGAGGATGCATCCCGCAGGCTAGTCGAGTAAAAACACGTGCGAAAGGATGCATCCCGCAGGCTAGTCGAGTAAAAACACGTGCGAGGTTTTGTGGGATGCGCATACGCAGGTTTTGTGGGATGCGCATGCGCAGGTTTTTTGGGATGCGCATGCGCAGGTTTTTTGGGATGCGCATGGCTAGTCGAGCAAAAACACGTGCGAGAGGATGCATCCCGCAGGCTAGTCGAGCAAAAACACGTGCGAGAGGATGCATCCCGCAGGCTAGTCGAGTAAAAACACGTGCGAAAGGATGCATCCCGCAGGCTAGTCGAGCACAAACACGTGCGAGGTTTTGTGGGATGCGCATGCGCAGGTTTTTTGGGATGCGCATGGCTAGTCGAGCAAAAACACGTGCGAAAGGATGCATCCCGCAGGCTAGTCGAGCAAAAACACGTGCGAGAGGATGCATCCCGCAGGCTAGTCGAGTAAAAACACGTGCGAAAGGATGCATCCCGCAGGCTAGTCTAGCACAAACACGTGCGAGGTTTTGTGGGATGCGCATGCGCAGGTTTTGTGGGATGCGCATGCGCAGATTTTTTGGGATGCGCATGCGCAGGTTTTTTGGGATGCGCATGGCTAGTCGAGCAAAAACACGTGCGACAGGATGCATCCCGCAGGCTAGTCGAGTAAAAACACGTGCGAGGTTTTGTGGGATGCGCATGCGCAGGTTTTTTGGGATGCGCATGGCTAGTTGAGCAAAAACACGTGCGAGAGGATGCATCCCGCAGGCTAGCCGAGCAAAAACACGTGCGAGAGGATGCATCCCGCAGGCTAGTCGAGTAAAAACACGTGCGAGGTTTTGTGGGATGCGCATGCGCAGGTTTTGTGGGATGCGCATGCGCAGGTTTTTTGGGATGCGCATGTGCAGGTTTTTTGGGATGCGCATGGCGAGTCGAGCAAAAACACGTGCGAGAGGATGCATCCCGCAGGCTAGTCGAGTAAAAACACGTGCGAGAGGATGCATCCCGCAGGCTAGTCGAGTAAAAACACGTGCGAGGTTTTGTGTGATGCGCATACGCAGGTTTTGTGGGATGCGCATGCGCAGGTTTTTTGGGATGCGCATGCGCAGGTTTTTTGGGATGCGCATGGCTAGTCGAGCAAAAACACGTGCGAGAGGATGCATCCCGCAGGGTAGTCGAGTAAAAACACGTGCGAGAGGATGCATCCCGCAGGCTAGTCGAGTAAAAACACGTGCGAGGTTTTGTGGGATGCGCATACGCAGGTTTTGCGGGATGCGCATGCGCAGGTTTTTTGGGATGCGCATGCGCAGGTTTTTTGGGATGCGCATGGCTAGTCGAGCAAAAACACGTGCGAGAGGATGCATCCCGCAGGCTAGTCGAGCAAAAACACGTGCGAGAGGATGCATCCCGCAGGCTAGTCGAGTAAAAACACGTGCGAAAGGATGCATCCCGCAGGCTAGTCGAGCACAAACACGTGCGAGGTTTTGTGGGATGCGCATGGCTAGTCGAGCAAAAACACGTGCGAAAGGATGCATCCCGCAGGCTAGTCGAGCAAAAACACGTGCGAGAGGATGCATCCCGCAGGCTAGTCGAGTAAAAACACGTGCGAAAGGATGCATCCCGCAGGCTAGTCTAGCACAAACACGTGCGAGGTTTTGTGGGATGCGCATGCGCAGGTTTTGTGGGATGCGCATGCGCAGATTTTTTGGGATGCGCATGCGCAGGTTTTTTGGGATGCGCATGGCTAGTCGAGCAAAAACACGTGCGAGAGGATGCATCCCGCAGGCTAGTCGAGTAAAAACACGTGCGAGGTTTTGTGGGATGCGCATGCGCAGGTTTTTTGGGATGCGCATGGCTAGTTGAGCAAAAACACGTGCGAGAGGATGCATCCCGCAGGCTAGCCGAGCAAAAACACGTGCGAAAGGATGCATCCCGCAGGCTAGTCGAGCACAAACACGTGCGAGGTTTTGTGGGATGCGCATGCGCAGGTTTTGTGGGATGCGCATGCGCAGATTTTTTGGGATGCGCATGCGCAGGTTTTTTGGGATGCGCATGGCTAGTCGAGCAAAAACACGTGCGAGAGGATGCATCCCGCAGGCTAGTCGAGTAAAAACACGTGCGAGGTTTTGTGGGATGCGCATGCGCAGGTTTTGTGGGATGCGCATGCGCAGGTTTTTTGGGATGCGCATGTGCAGGTTTTTTGGGATGCGCATGGCTAGTCGAGCAAAAACACGTGCGAGAGGATGCATCCCGCAGGCTAGTCGAGTAAAAACACGTGCGAGAGGATGCATCCCGCAGGCTAGTCGAGCAAAAACACGTGCGATAGGATGCATCCCGCAGGCTAGTCGAGCACAAACACGTGCGAGAGGATGCATCCCGCAGGCTAGTCGAGCACAAACACGTGCGAGGTTTCGTGGGATGCGCATGCGCAGGTTTTGTGGGATGCGCATGCGCAGATTTTTTGGGATGCGCATGCGCAGGTTTTTTGGGATGCGCATGGCTAGTCGAGCAAAAACACGTGCGAGAGGATGCATCCCGCAGGCTAGCCGAGCAAAAACACGTGCGAGAGGATGCATCCCGCAGGCTAGTCGAGTAAAAACACGTGCGAGGTTTAGTGGGATGCGCATGCGCAGGTTTTGTGGGATGCGCATGCGCAGGTTTTTTGGGATGCGCATGGCTAGTCGAGCAAAAACACGTGCGAGAGGATGCATCCCGCAGGCTAGTCGAGTAAAAACACGTGCGAGAGGATGCATCCCGCAGGCTAGTCGAGTAAAAACACGTGCGAGGTTTTGTGGGATGCGCATACGCAGGTTTTCTGGGATGCGCATGCGCAGGTTTTTTGGGATGCGCATGTGCAGGTTTTTTGGGATGCGCATGGCTAGTCGAGCAAAAACACGTGCGAGAGGATGCATCCCGCAGGCTAGTCGAGTAAAAACACGTGCGAGGGGATGCATCCCGCAGGCTAGTCGAGCAAAAACACGTGCGAGGTTTTGTGGGATGCGCATGCGCAGGTTTTGTGGGATGCGCATGCGCAGGTTTTTTGGGATGCGCATGCGCAGGTTTTTTGGGATGCGCATGGCTAGTCGAGCAAAAACACGTGCGAGAGGATGCATCCCGCAGGCTAGCCGAGCAAAAACACGTGCGAGAGGATGCATCCCGCAGGCTAGTCGAGTAAAAACACGTGCGAGGTTTAGTGGGATGCGCATGCGCAGGTTTTGTGGGATGCGCATGCGCAGGTTTTTTGGGATGCGCATGGCTAGTCGAGCAAAAACACATGCGAGAGGATGCATCCCGCAGGCTAGTCGAGCAAAAACACGTGCGAGAGGATGCATCCCGCAGGCTAGTCGAGTAAAAACACGTGCGAAAGGATGCATCCCGCAGGCTAGTCGAGCACAAACACGTGCGAGGTTTTGTGGGATGCGCATGCGCAGGTTTTTTGGGATGCGCATGGCTAGTCGAGCAAAAACACGTGCGAAAGGATGCATCCCGCAGGCTAGTCGAGCAAAAACACGTGCGAGAGGATGCATCCCGCAGGCTAGTCGAGTAAAAACACGTGCGAAAGGATGCATCCCGCAGGCTAGTCTAGCACAAACACGTGCGAGGTTTTGTGGGATGCGCATGCGCAGGTTTTGTGGGATGCGCATGCGCAGATTTTTTGGGATGCGCATGCGCAGGTTTTTTGGGATGCGCATGGCTAGTCGAGCAAAAACACGTGCGAGAGGATGCATCCCGCAGGCTAGTCGAGTAAAAACACGTGCGAGGTTTTGTGGGATGCGCATGCGCAGGTTTTTTGGGATGCGCATGCGCAGGTTTTTTGGGATGCGCATGGCTAGTTGAGCAAAAACACGTGCGAGAGGATGCATCCCGCAGGCTAGCCGAGCAAAAACACGTGCGAGAGGATGCATCCCGCAGGCTAGTCGAGTAAAAACACGTGCGAGGTTTTGTGGGATGCGCATGCGCAGGTTTTGTGGGATGCGCATGCGCAGGTTTTTTGGGATGCGCATGTGCAGGTTTTTTGGGATGCGCATGGCGAGTCGAGCAAAAACACGTGCGAGAGGATGCATCCCGCAGGCTAGTCGAGTAAAAACACGTGCGAGAGGATGCATCCCGCAGGCTAGTCGAGCAAAAACACGTGCGAAAGGATGCATCCCGCAGGCTAGTCGAGCAAAAACACGTGCGAGAGGATGCATCCCGCAGGCTAGTCGAGTAAAAACACGTGCGAAAGGATGCATCCCGCAGGCTAGTCGAGCACAAACACGTGCGAGGTTTTGTGGGATGCGCATGCGCAGGTTTTGTGGGATGCGCATTGCGCAAATTTTTTGGGATGCGCATGCGCAGGTTTTTTTTTCGGATGCGCATGGCTAGTAGAGCAGAAACACGTGCGAGAGGATGCATCCCGCAGGCTAGTCGAGCAAAAACACGTGCGAGAGGATGCATCCCGCAGGCTAGTCGAGTAAAAACACGTGCGAAAGGATGCATCCCGCAGGCTAGTCGAGCACAAACACGTGCGAGGTTTTGTGGGATGCGCATGCGCAGGTTTTGTGGGATGCGCATGCGCAGATTTTTTGGGATGCGCATGCGCAGGTTTTTTGGGATGCGCATGGCTAGTCGAGCAAAAACACGTGCGAGAGGATGCATCCCGCAGGCTAGTCGAGTAAAAACACGTGCGAGGTTTTGTGGGATGCGCATGCGCAGGTTTTTTGGGATGCGCATGCCTAGTCGAGCAAAAACACGTGCGAGAGGATGCATCCCGCAGGCTAGTCGAGTAAAAACACGTGCGAGAGGATGCATCCCGCAGGCTAGTCGAGTAAAAACACGTGCGAGGTTTTGTGGGATGCGCATGCGCAGGTTTTTTGGGATGCGCATGGCTAGTCGAGCAAAAACACGTGCGAGAGGATGCATCCCGCAGGGTTGTCGAGCAAAAACACGTGCGAGAGGATGCATCCCGCAGGCTAGTCGAGTAAAAACACGTGCGAGAGGATGCATCCCGCAGGCTAGTCGAGCACAAACACGTGCGAGAGGATGCATCCCGCAGGCTAGTCGAGCAAAAACACGTGCGAGAGGATGCATCCCGCAGGCTAGTCGAGCAAAAACACGTGCGAGAGGATGCATCCCGCAGGCTAGTCGAGCACAAACACGTGCGAGAGGATGCATCCCGCAGGCTAGTCGAGTAAAAACACGTGCGAGAGGATGCATCCCGCAGGCTAGTCGAGTAAAAACACGTGCGAGGTTTTGTGGGATGCGCATGCGCAGGTTTTGTGGGATGCGCATGCGCAGGTTTTTTGGGATGCGCATGCCTAGTCGAGCAAAAACACGTGCGAGAGGATGCATCCCGCAGGCTAGTCGAGTAAAAACACGTGCGAGAGGATGCATCCCGCAGGCTAGTCGAGTAAAAACACGTGCGAGGTTTTGTGGGATGCGCATACGCAGGTTTTGTGGGATGCGCATGCGCAGGTTTTTTGGGATGCGCATGCGCAGGTTTTTTGGGATGCGCATGGCTAGTCGAGCAAAAACACGTGCGAGAGGATGCATCCCGCAGGGTAGTCGAGCAAAAACACGTGCGAGAGGATGCATCCCGCAGGCTAGTCGAGTAAAAACACGTGCGAGAGGATGCATCCCGCAGGCTAGTCGAGCAAAAACACGTGCGAAAGGATGCATCCCGCAGGCTAGTCGAGCAAAAACACGTGCGAGAGGATGCATCCCGCAGGCTAGTCGAGTAAAAACACGTGCGAAAGGATGCATCCCGCAGGCTAGTCGAGCACAAACACGTGCGAGGTTTTGTGGGATGCGCATGCGCAGGTTTTGTGGGATACGCATTGCGCAAATTTTTTGGGATGCGCATGCGCAGGTTTTGTGGGATGCGCATGCGCAGATTTTTTGGGATGCGCATGCGCAGGTTTTTTGGGATGCGCATGGCTAGTCGAGCAAAAACACGTGCGGTAGGATGCATCCCGCAGGCTAGTCGAGTAAAAACACGTGCGAGACGATGCATCCCGCAGGCTAGTCGAGTAAAAACACGTGCGAGAGGATGCATCCCGCAGGCTAGTCGAGTAAAAACACGTGCGAGGTTTTGTGGGATGCGCATGCGCAGGTTTTGTGGGATGCGCATGCGCAGGTTTTTTGGGATGCGCATGGCTAGTCGAGCAAAAACACGTGCGAGAGGATGCATCCCGCAGGCTAGTCGAGCAAAAACACGTGCGAGAGGATGCATCCCGCAGGCTAGTCGAGCAAAAACACGTGCGAGAGGATGCATCCCGCAGGCTAGTCGAGCAAAAACACGTGCGAGAGGATGCATCCCGCAGGCTAGTCGAGTAAAAACACGTGCGAAAGGATGCATCCCGCAGGCTAGTCGAGCACAAACACGTGCGAGGTTTTGTGGGATGCGCATGCGCAGGTTTTGTGGGATGCGCATGCGCAGATTTTTTGGGATGCGCATGCGCAGGTTTTTTGGGATGCGCATGGCTAGTCGAGCAAAAACACGTGCGATAGGATGCATCCCGCAGGCTAGTCGAGTAAAAACACGTGCGAGACGATGCATCCCGCAGGCTAGTCGAGTAAAAACACGTGCGAGAGGATGCATCCCGCAGGCTAGTCGAGTAAAAACACGTGCGAGGTTTTGTGGGATGCGCATGCGCAGGTTTTGTGGGATGCGCATGCGCAGGTTTTTTGGGATGCGCATGGCTAGTCGAGCAAAAACACGTGCGAGAGGATGCATCCCGCAGGCTAGCCGAGTAAAAACACGTGCGAGAGGATGCATCCCGCAGGCTAGTCGAGTAAAAACACGTGCGAGGTTTTGTGGGATGCGCATGCGCAGGTTTTGTGAGATGCGCATGCGCAGGTTTTTTGGGATGCGCATGTGCAGGTTTTTTGGGATGGGCATGGCTAGTCGAGCAAAAACACGTGCGAGAGGATGCATCCCGCAGGCTAGTCGAGTAAAAACACGTGCGAGAGGATGCATCCCGCAGGCTAGTCGAGCACAAACACGTGCGAGAGGATGCATCCCGCAGGCTAGTCGAGCAAAAACACGTGCGAGAGGATGCATCCCGCAGGCTAGTCGAGTAAAAACACGTGCGAATTATGCATCCCGCAGGCTAGTCGAGCACAAACACGTGCGAGGTTTTGTGGGATGCGCATGCGCAGGTTTTTTGGGATGCGCATGGCTAGTCGAGCAAAAACACGTGCGAGAGGATGCATCCCGCAGGCTAGTCGAGTAAAAACACGTGCGAGAGGATGCATCCCGGAGGCTAGTCGAGCAAAAACCCGTGCGAGAGGATGCATCCCGCAGGCTAGTCGAGCAAAAACACGTGCGAGAGGATGCATCCCGCAGGCTAGTCGAGCAAAAACACGTGCGAGGTTTTGTGGGATGCGCATGCGCAGGTTTTTTGGGATGCGCATGCGCAGGTTTTTTGGGATGCGCATGCCTAGTCGAGCAAAAACACGTGCGAGAGGATGCATCCCGCAGGCTAGTCGAGCAAAAACACGTGCGAGAGGATGCATCCCGCAGGCTAGTCGAGTAAAAACACGTGCGAGGTTTTGTGGGATGCGCATACGCAGGTTTTGTGGGATGCGCATGCGCAGGTTTTTTGGGATGCGCATGCGCTGGTTTTTTGGGATGCGCATGCGCAGGTTTTTTGGGATGCGCATGGCTAGTCGAGCAAAAACACGTGCGAGAGGATGCATCCCGCAGGGTAGTCGAGTAAAAACACGTGCGAGAGAATGCATCCCGCAGGCTAGTCGAGTAAAAACATGTGCGAGAGGATGCATCCCGGAGGCTAGTCGAGCAAAAACACGTGCGAGAGGATGCATCCCGCAGGCTAGTCGAGCAAAAACACGTGCGAGGTTTTGTGGGATGCGCATGCGCAGGTTTTTTGGGATGCGCATGCGCAGGTTTTTTGGGATGCGCATGCGCAGGTTTTTTGGGATGCGCATGCGCAGGTTTTTTGGGATGCGCATGCCTAGTCGAGCAAAAACACGTGCGAGAGGATGCATCCCGCAGGCTAGTCGAGCAAAAACACGTGCGAGAGAATGCATCCCGCAGGCTAGTCGAGCAAAAACACGTGCGAGAGGATGCATCCCGCAGGCTAGTCGAGTAAAAACACGTGCGAAAGGATGCATCCCGCAGGCTAGTCGAGCACAAACACGTGCGAGGTTTTGTGGGATGCGCATGCGCAGGTTTTGTGGGATGCGCATGCGCAGATTTTTTGGGATGCGCATGCGCAGGTTTTTTGGGATGCGCATGGCTAGTCGAGCAAAAACACGTGCGATAGGATGCATCCCGCAGGCTAGTCGAGTAAAAACACGTGCGAGACGATGCATCCCGCAGGCTAGTCGAGTAAAAACACGTGCGAGAGGATGCATCCCGCAGGCTAGTCGAGTAAAAACACGTGCGAGGTTTTGTGGGATGCGCATGCGCAGGTTTTGTGGGATGCGCATGCGCAGGTTTTTTGGGATGCGCATGGCTAGTCGAGCAAAAACACGTGCGAGAGGATGCATCCCGCAGGCTAGTCGAGCAAAAACACGTGCGAGAGGATGCATCCCGCAGGCTAGTCGAGCAAAAACACGTGCGAGAGGATGCATCCCGCAGGCTAGTCGAGCAAAAACACGTGCGAGAGGATGCATCCCGCAGGCTAGTCGAGTAAAAACACGTGCGAAAGGATGCATCCCGCAGGCTAGTCGAGCACAAACACGTGCGAGGTTTTGTGGGATGCGCATGCGCAGGTTTTGTGGGATGCGCATGCGCAGATTTTTTGGGATGCGCATGCGCAGGTTTTTTGGGATGCGCATGGCTAGTCGAGCAAAAACACGTGCGATAGGATGCATCCCGCAGGCTAGTCGAGTAAAAACACGTGCGAGACGATGCATCCCGCAGGCTAGTCGAGTAAAAACACGTGCGAGAGGATGCATCCCGCAGGCTAGTCGAGTAAAAACACGTGCGAGGTTTTGTGGGATGCGCATGCGCAGGTTTTGTGGGATGCGCATGCGCAGGTTTTTTGGGATGCGCATGGCTAGTCGAGCAAAAACACGTGCGAGAGGATGCATCCCGCAGGCTAGCCGAGTAAAAACACGTGCGAGAGGATGCATCCCGCAGGCTAGTCGAGTAAAAACACGTGCGAGGTTTTGTGGGATGCGCATGCGCAGGTTTTGTGAGATGCGCATGCGCAGGTTTTTTGGGATGCGCATGTGCAGGTTTTTTGGGATGCGCATGGCTAGTCGAGCAAAAACACGTGCGAGAGGATGCATCCCGCAGGCTAGTCGAGTAAAAACACGTGCGAGAGGATGCATCCCGCAGGCTAGTCGAGCACAAACACGTGCGAGGTTTTGTGGGATGCGCATGCGCAGGTTTTTTGGGATGCGCATGGCTAGTCGAGCAAAAACACGTGCGAGAGGATGCATCCCGCAGGCTAGTCGAGTAAAAACACGTGCGAGAGGATGCATCCCGGAGGCTAGTCGAGCAAAAACCCGTGCGAGAGGATGCATCCCGCAGGCTAGTCGAGCAAAAACACGTGCGAGAGGATGCATCCCGCAGGCTAGTCGAGCAAAAACACGTGCGAGGTTTTGTGGGATGCGCATGCGCAGGTTTTTTGGGATGCGCATGCGCAGGTTTTTTGGGATGCGCATGCCTAGTCGAGCAAAAACACGTGCGAGAGGATGCATCCCGCAGGCTAGTCGAGCAAAAACACGTGCGAGAGGATGCATCCCGCAGGCTAGTCGAGTAAAAACACGTGCGAGGTTTTGTGGGATGCGCATACGCAGGTTTTGTGGGATGCGCATGCGCAGGTTTTTTGGGATGCGCATGCGCTGGTTTTTTGGGATGCGCATGCGCAGGTTTTTTGGGATGCGCATGGCTAGTCGAGCAAAAACACGTGCGAGAGGATGCATCCCGCAGGGTAGTCGAGTAAAAACACGTGCGAGAGAATGCATCCCGCAGGCTAGTCGAGTAAAAACATGTGCGAGAGGATGCATCCCGGAGGCTAGTCGAGCAAAAACACGTGCGAGAGGATGCATCCCGCAGGCTAGTCGAGCAAAAACACGTGCGAGGTTTTGTGGGATGCGCATGCGCAGGTTTTTTGGGATGCGCATGCGCAGGTTTTTTGGGATGCGCATGCGCAGGTTTTTTGGGATGCGCATGAGCAGGTTTTTTGGGATGCGCATGCCTAGTCGAGCAAAAACACGTGCGAGAGGATGCATCCCGCAGGCTAGTCGAGCAAAAACACGTGCGAGAGAATGCATCCCGCAGGCTAGTCGAGCAAAAACACGTGCGAGAGGATGCATCCCGCAGGCTAGTCGAGTAAAAACACGTGCGAAAGGATGCATCCCGCAGGCTAGTCGAGCACAAACACGTGCGAGGTTTTGTGGGATGCGCATGCGCAGGTTTTGTGGGATGCGCATGCGCAGATTTTTTGGGATGCGCATGCGCAGGTTTTTTGGGATGCGCATGGCTAGTCGAGCAAAAACACGTGCGATAGGATGCATCCCGCAGGCTAGTCGAGTAAAAACACGTGCGAGACGATGCATCCCGCAGGCTAGTCGAGTAAAAACACGTGCGAGAGGATGCATCCCGCAGGCTAGTCGAGTAAAAACACGTGCGAGGTTTTGTGGGATGCGCATGCGCAGGTTTTGTGGGATGCGCATGCGCAGGTTTTTTGGGATGCGCATGGCTAGTCGAGCAAAAACACGTGCGAGAGGATGCATCCCGCAGGCTAGTCGAGCAAAAACACGTGCGAGAGGATGCATCCCGCAGGCTAGTCGAGCAAAAACACGTGCGAGAGGATGCATCCCGCAGGCTAGTCGAGCAAAAACACGTGCGAGAGGATGCATCCCGCAGGCTAGTCGAGTAAAAACACGTGCGAAAGGATGCATCCCGCAGGCTAGTCGAGCACAAACACGTGCGAGGTTTTGTGGGATGCGCATGCGCAGGTTTTGTGGGATGCGCATGCGCAGATTTTTTGGGATGCGCATGCGCAGGTTTTTTGGGATGCGCATGGCTAGTCGAGCAAAAACACGTGCGATAGGATGCATCCCGCAGGCTAGTCGAGTAAAAACACGTGCGAGACGATGCATCCCGCAGGCTAGTCGAGTAAAAACACGTGCGAGAGGATGCATCCCGCAGGCTAGTCGAGTAAAAACACGTGCGAGGTTTTGTGGGATGCGCATGCGCAGGTTTTGTGGGATGCGCATGCGCAGGTTTTTTGGGATGCGCATGGCTAGTCGAGCAAAAACACGTGCGAGAGGATGCATCCCGCAGGCTAGCCGAGTAAAAACACGTGCGAGAGGATGCATCCCGCAGGCTAGTCGAGTAAAAACACGTGCGAGGTTTTGTGGGATGCGCATGCGCAGGTTTTGTGAGATGCGCATGCGCAGGTTTTTTGGGATGCGCATGTGCAGGTTTTTTGGGATGCGCATGGCTAGTCGAGCAAAAACACGTGCGAGAGGATGCATCCCGCAGGCTAGTCGAGTAAAAACACGTGCGAGAGGATGCATCCCGCAGGCTAGTCGAGTAAAAACACGTGCGAGGTTTTGTGGGATGCGCATACGCAGGTTTTGTGGGATGCGCATGCGCAGGTTTTTTGGGATGCGCATGCGCAGGTTTTTTGGGATGCCCATGGCTAGTCGAGCAAAAACACGTGCGAGAGGATGCATCCCGCAGGGTAGTCGAGTAAAAACACGTGCGAGAGGATGCATCCCGCAGGCTAGTCGAGTAAAAACACGTGCGAGAGGATGCATCCCGCAGGCTAGTCGAGCAAAAACACGTGCGAGAGGATGCATCCCGCAGGCTAGTCGTGCAAAAACACGTGCGAGAGGATGCATCCCGCAGGCTAGCCGAGTAAAAACACGTGCGAGAGGATGCATCCCGCAGGCTAGTCGAGTAAAAACACGTGCGAGGTTTTGTGGGATGCGCATGCGCAGGTTTTGTGAGATGCGCATGCGCAGGTTTTTTGGGATGCGCATGTGCAGGTTTTTTGGGATGCGCATGGCTAGTCGAGCAAAAACACGTGCGAGAGGATGCATCCCGCAGGCTAGTCGAGTAAAAACACGTGCGAGAGGATGCATCCCGCAGGCTAGTCGAGCACAAACACGTGCGAGGTTTTGTGGGATGCGCATGCGCAGGTTTTTTGGGATGCGCATGGCTAGTCGAGCAAAAACACGTGCGAGAGGATGCATCCCGCAGGCTAGTCGAGTAAAAACACGTGCGAGAGGATGCATCCCGGAGGCTAGTCGAGCAAAAACCCGTGCGAGAGGATGCATCCCGCAGGCTAGTCGAGCAAAAACACGTGCGAGAGGATGCATCCCGCAGGCTAGTCGAGCAAAAACACGTGCGAGGTTTTGTGGGATGCGCATGCGCAGGTTTTTTGGGATGCGCATGCGCAGGTTTTTTGGGATGCGCATGCCTAGTCGAGCAAAAACACGTGCGAGAGGATGCATCCCGCAGGCTAGTCGAGCAAAAACACGTGCGAGAGGATGCATCCCGCAGGCTAGTCGAGTAAAAACACGTGCGAGGTTTTGTGGGATGCGCATACGCAGGTTTTGTGGGATGCGCATGCGCAGGTTTTTTGGGATGCGCATGCGCTGGTTTTTTGGGATGCGCATGCGCAGGTTTTTTGGGATGCGCATGGCTAGTCGAGCAAAAACACGTGCGAGAGGATGCATCCCGCAGGGTAGTCGAGTAAAAACACGTGCGAGAGAATGCATCCCGCAGGCTAGTCGAGTAAAAACATGTGCGAGAGGATGCATCCCGGAGGCTAGTCGAGCAAAAACACGTGCGAGAGGATGCATCCCGCAGGCTAGTCGAGCAAAAACACGTGCGAGGTTTTGTGGGATGCGCATGCGCAGGTTTTTTGGGATGCGCATGCGCAGGTTTTTTGGGATGCGCATGCGCAGGTTTTTTGGGATGCGCATGAGCAGGTTTTTTGGGATGCGCATGCCTAGTCGAGCAAAAACACGTGCGAGAGGATGCATCCCGCAGGCTAGTCGAGCAAAAACACGTGCGAGAGAATGCATCCCGCAGGCTAGTCGAGCAAAAACACGTGCGAGAGGATGCATCCCGCAGGCTAGTCGAGTAAAAACACGTGCGAAAGGATGCATCCCGCAGGCTAGTCGAGCACAAACACGTGCGAGGTTTTGTGGGATGCGCATGCGCAGGTTTTGTGGGATGCGCATGCGCAGATTTTTTGGGATGCGCATGCGCAGGTTTTTTGGGATGCGCATGGCTAGTCGAGCAAAAACACGTGCGATAGGATGCATCCCGCAGGCTAGTCGAGTAAAAACACGTGCGAGACGATGCATCCCGCAGGCTAGTCGAGTAAAAACACGTGCGAGAGGATGCATCCCGCAGGCTAGTCGAGTAAAAACACGTGCGAGGTTTTGTGGGATGCGCATGCGCAGGTTTTGTGGGATGCGCATGCGCAGGTTTTTTGGGATGCGCATGGCTAGTCGAGCAAAAACACGTGCGAGAGGATGCATCCCGCAGGCTAGTCGAGCAAAAACACGTGCGAGAGGATGCATCCCGCAGGCTAGTCGAGCAAAAACACGTGCGAGAGGATGCATCCCGCAGGCTAGTCGAGCAAAAACACGTGCGAGAGGATGCATCCCGCAGGCTAGTCGAGTAAAAACACGTGCGAAAGGATGCATCCCGCAGGCTAGTCGAGCACAAACACGTGCGAGGTTTTGTGGGATGCGCATGCGCAGGTTTTGTGGGATGCGCATGCGCAGATTTTTTGGGATGCGCATGCGCAGGTTTTTTGGGATGCGCATGGCTAGTCGAGCAAAAACACGTGCGATAGGATGCATCCCGCAGGCTAGTCGAGTAAAAACACGTGCGAGACGATGCATCCCGCAGGCTAGTCGAGTAAAAACACGTGCGAGAGGATGCATCCCGCAGGCTAGTCGAGTAAAAACACGTGCGAGGTTTTGTGGGATGCGCATGCGCAGGTTTTGTGGGATGCGCATGCGCAGGTTTTTTGGGATGCGCATGGCTAGTCGAGCAAAAACACGTGCGAGAGGATGCATCCCGCAGGCTAGCCGAGTAAAAACACGTGCGAGAGGATGCATCCCGCAGGCTAGTCGAGTAAAAACACGTGCGAGGTTTTGTGGGATGCGCATGCGCAGGTTTTGTGAGATGCGCATGCGCAGGTTTTTTGGGATGCGCATGTGCAGGTTTTTTGGGATGCGCATGGCTAGTCGAGCAAAAACACGTGCGAGAGGATGCATCCCGCAGGCTAGTCGAGTAAAAACACGTGCGAGAGGATGCATCCCGCAGGCTAGTCGAGTAAAAACACGTGCGAGGTTTTGTGGGATGCGCATACGCAGGTTTTGTGGGATGCGCATGCGCAGGTTTTTTGGGATGCGCATGCGCAGGTTTTTTGGGATGCCCATGGCTAGTCGAGCAAAAACACGTGCGAGAGGATGCATCCCGCAGGGTAGTCGAGTAAAAACACGTGCGAGAGGATGCATCCCGCAGGCTAGTCGAGTAAAAACACGTGCGAGAGGATGCATCCCGCAGGCTAGTCGAGCAAAAACACGTGCGAGAGGATGCATCCCGCAGGCTAGTCGTGCAAAAACACGTGCGAGAGGATGCATCCCGCAGGCTAGTCGAGTAAAAACACGTGCGAGAGGATGCATCCCGCAGGCTAGTCGAGCACAAACACGTGCGAGAGGATGCATCCCGCAGGCTAGTCGAGCAAAAACACGTGCGAGAGGATGCATCCCGCAGGCTAGTCGAGTAAAAACACGTGCGAAAGGATGCATCCCGCAGGCTAGTCGAGCACAAACACGTGCGAGGTTTTGTGGGATGCGCATGCGCAGGTTTTGTGGGATGCGCATGCGCAGATTTTTTGGGATGCGCATGCGCAGGTTTTTTGGGATGCGCATGGCTAGTCGAGCAAAAACACGTGCGAGAGGATGCATCCCGCAGGCTAGTCGAGTAAAAACACGTGCGAGACGATGCATCCCGCAGGCTAGTCGAGTAAAAACACGTGCGAGAGGATGCATCCCGCAGGCTAGTCGAGCAAAAACACGTGCGAGAGGATGCATCCCGCAGGCTAGTCGAGTAAAAACACGTGCGAGAGGATGCATCCCGCAGGCTAGTCGAGCAAAAACACGTGCGAGAGGATGCATCCCGCAGGCTAGTCGAGCACAAACACGTGCGAGAGGATGCATCCCGCAGGCTAGTCGAGTAAAAACACGTGCGAAAGGATGCATCCCGCAGGCTAGTCGAGCACAAACACGTGCGAGGTTTTGTGGGATGCGCATGCGCAGGTTTTGTGGGATGCGCATGCGCAGATTTTTTGGGATGCGCATGCGCAGGTTTTTTGGGATGCGCATGGCTAGTCGAGTAAAAACACGTGCGAGAGGATGCATCCCGCAGGCTAGTCGAGTAAAAACACGCGCGAGGTTTTGTGGGATGCGCATGCGCAGGTTTTTTGGGATGCGCATGCGCAGGTATTTTGGGATGCGCATGGCTAGTCGAGCAAAAACACGTGCGAGAGGATGCATCCCGCAGGCTAGCCGAGCAAAAACACGTGCGAGAGGATGCATCCCGCAGGCTAGCCGAGTAAAAACACGTGCGAGAGGATGCATCCCGCAGGCTAGTCGAGTAAAAACACGTGCGAGGTTTTGTGGGATGCGCATGCGCAGGTTTTGTGGGATGCGCATGCGCAGGTTTTTTGGGATGCGCATGCGCAGGTTTTTTGGGATGCGCATGCGCAGGTTTTTTGGGATGCGCATGGCTAGTCGAGCAAAAACACGTGCGAGAGGATGCATCCCGCAGGGTAGTCGAGTAAAAACACGTGCGAGAGGATGCATCCCGCAGGCTAGTCGAGTAAAAACACGTGCGAGAGGATGCATCCCGCAGGCTAGTCGAGTAAAAACACGTGCGAGAGGATGCATCCCGCAGGCTAGTCGAGCAAAAACACGTGCGAGAGGATGCATCCCGCTGGCTAGTCGAGTAAAAACACGTGCGAAAGGATGCATCCCGCAGTCTAGTCGAGCACAAACACGTGCGAGGTTTTGTGGGATGCGCATGCGCAGGTTTTGTGGGATGCGCATGCGCAGATTTTTTGGGATGCGCATGCGCAGGTTTTTTGGGATGCGCATGGCGAGTCGAGCAAAAACACGTGCGAGCGGATGCATCCCGCAGGCTAGTCGAGTAAAAACACGTGCGAGACGATGCATCCCGCAGGCTAGTCGAGTAAAAACACGTGCGAGAGGATGCATCCCGCAGGCTAGTCGAGTAAAAACACGTGCGAGAGGTTGCATCCCGCAGGCTAGTCGAGTAAAAACACGTGCGAGAGGATGCATCCCGCAGGCTAGTCGAGTAAAAACACGTGCGAGGTTTTGTGGGATGCGCATGCGCAGGTTTTTTGGGATGCGCATGCGCAGGTTTTTTGGGATGCGCATGGCTAGTCGAGCAAAAACACGTGCGAGAGGATGCATCCCGCAGGCTAGCCGAGTAAAAACACGTGCGAGAGGATGCATCCCGCAGGCTAGTCGAGTAAAAACACGTGCGAGGTTTTGTGGGATGCGCATGCGCAGGTTTTTTGGGATGCGCATGCGCAGGTTTTTTGGGATGCGCATGCGCAGGTTTTTTGGGATGCGCATGGCTAGTCGAGCAAAAACACGTGCGAGAGGATGCATCCCGCAGGGTAGTCGAGTAAAAACACGTGCGAGAGGATGCATCCCGCAGGCTAGTCGAGTAAAAACACGTGCGAGAGGATGCATCCCGCATGGCTAGTCGAGCAAAAACACGTGCGAGAGGATGCATCCCGCAGGCTAGTCGAGCAAAAACACGTGCGAGGTTTTGTGGGATGCGCATACGCAGGTTTTGTGGGATGCGCATGCGCAGGTTTTTTGGGATGCGCATGCGCAGGTTTTTTGGGATGCGCATGGCTAGTCGAGCAAAAACACGTGCGAGAGGATGCATCCCGCAGGGTAGTCGAGTAAAAACACGTGCGAGACGATGCATCCCGCAGGCTAGTCGAGTAAAAACACGTGCGAGAGGATGCATCCCGCAGGCTAGTCGAGCAAAAACACGTGCGAGAGGATGCATCCCGCAGGCTAGTCGAGTAAAAACACGTGCGAGAGGATGCATCCCGCAGGCTAGTCGAGCAAAAACACGTGCGAGAGGATGCATCCCGCAGGCTAGTCGAGCACAAACACGTGCGAGAGGATGCATCCCGCAGGCTAGTCGAGTAAAAACACGTGCGAAAGGATGCATCCCGCAGGCTAGTCGAGCACAAACACGTGCGAGGTTTTGTGGGATGCGCATGCGCAGGTTTTGTGGGATGCGCATGCGCAGATTTTTTGGGATGCGCATGCGCAGGTTTTTTGGGATGCGCATGGCTAGTCGAGTAAAAACACGTGCGAGAGGATGCATCCCGCAGGCTAGTCGAGTAAAAACACGCGCGAGGTTTTGTGGGATGCGCATGCGCAGGTTTTTTGGGATGCGCATGCGCAGGTATTTTGGGATGCGCATGGCTAGTCGAGCAAAAACACGTGCGAGAGGATGCATCCCGCAGGCTAGCCGAGCAAAAACACGTGCGAGAGGATGCATCCCGCAGGCTAGTCGAGTAAAAACACGTGCGAGACGATGCATCCCGCAGGCTAGTCGAGTAAAAACACGTGCGAGAGGATGCATCCCGCAGGCTAGTCGAGTAAAAACACGTGCGAGAGGATGCATCCCGCAGGCTAGTCGAGCACAAACACGTGCGAGGTTTTGTGGGATGCGCATGCGCAGGTTTTGTGGGATGCGCATGCGCAGGTTTTTTGGGATGCGCATGGCTAGTCGAGCAAAAACACGTGCGAGAGGATGCATCCCGCAGGCTAGCCGAGTAAAAACACGTGCGAGAGGATGCATCCCGCAGGCTAGTCGAGTAAAAACACGTGCGAGGTTTTGTGGGATGCGCATGCGCAGGTTTTGTGGGATGCGCATGCGCAGGTTTTTTGGGATGCGCATGCGCAGGTTTTTTGGGATGCGCATGCGCAGGTTTTTTGGGATGCGCATGCGCAGGTTTTTTGGGATGCGCATGGCTAGTCGAGCAAAAACACGTGCGAGAGGATGCATCCCGCAGGGTAGTCGAGTAAAAACACGTGCGAGAGGATGCATCCCGCAGGCTAGTCGAGTAAAAACACGTGCGAGAGGATGCATCCCGCAGGCTAGTCGAGCAAAAACACGTGCGAGAGGATGCATCCCGCAGGCTAGTCGAGCAAAAACACGTGCGAGAGGATGCATCCCGCAGGCTAGTCGAGTAAAAACACGTGCGAGAGGATGCATCCCGCAGGCTAGTCGAGCAAAAACACGTGCGAGAGGATGCATCCCGCTGGCTAGTCGAGTAAAAACACGTGCGAAAGGATGCATCCCGCAGTCTAGACGAGCACAAACACGTGCGAGGTTTTGTGGGATGCGCATGCGCAGGTTTTGTGGAATGCGCATGCGCAGATTTTTTGGGATGCGCATGCGCAGGTTTTTTGGGATGCGCATGGCTAGTCGAGCAAAAACACGTGCGAGAGGATGCATCCCGCAGGCTAGTCGAGTAAAAACACGTGCGAGACGATGCATCCCGCAGGCTAGTCGAGTAAAAACACGTGCGAGAGGATGCATCCCGCAGGCTAGTCGAGTAAAAACACGTGCGAGAGGTTGCATCCCGCAGGCTAGTCGAGTAAAAACACGTGCGAGAGGATGCATCCCGCAGGCTAGTCGAGTAAAAACACGTGCGAGGTTTTGTGGGATGCGCATGCGCAGGTTTTTTGGGATGCGCATGCGCAGGTTTTTTGGGATGCGCATGGCTAGTCGAGCAAAAACACGTGCGAGAGGATGCATCCCGCAGGCTAGCCGAGTAAAAACACGTGCGAGAGGATGCATCCCGCAGGCTAGTCGAGTAAAAACACGTGCGAGGTTTGTGGGATGCGCATGCGCAGGTTTTGTGGGATGCGCATGCGCAGGTTTTTTGGGATGCGCATGCGCAGGTTTTTTGGGATGCGCATGGCTAGTCGAGCAAAAACACGTGCGAGAGGATGCATCCCGCAGGGTAGTCGAGTAAAAACACGTGCGAGAGGATGCATCCCGCAGGCTAGTCGAGTAAAAACACGTGCGAGAGGATGCATCCCGCATGGCTAGTCGAGCAAAAACACGTGCGAGAGGATGCATCCCGCAGGCTAGCCGAGCAAAAACACGTGCGAGAGGATGCATCCCGCAGGCTAGTCGAGTAAAAACACGTGCGAGAGGATGCATCCCGCAGGCTAGTCGAGTAAAAACACGTGCGAGGTTTTGTGGGATGCGCATACGCAGGTTTTGTGGGATGCGCATGCGCAGGTTTTTTGGGATGCGCATGCGCAGGTTTTTTGGGATGCGCACGGCTAGTCGAGCAAAAACACGTGCGAGAGGATGCATCCCGCAGGGTAGTCGAGTAAAAACACGTGCGAGAGGATGCATCCCGCAGGCTAGTCGAGTAAAAACACGTGCGAGAGGATGCATCCCGCAGGCTAGTCGAGCAAAAACACGTGCGAAAGGATGCATCCCGCAGGCTAGTCGAGCACAAACACGTGCGAGGTTTTGTGGGATGCGCATTGCGCAAATTTTTTGGGATGCGCATGCGCAGGTTTTTTTTGGGATGCGCATGGCTAGTAGAGCAAAAACACGTGCGAGAGGATGCATCCCGCAGGCTAGTCGAGCAAAAACACGTGCGAGAGGATGCATCCCGCAGGCTAGTCGAGTAAAAACACGTGCGAGACGATGCATCCCGCAGGCTAGTCGAGTAAAAACACGTGCGAGAGGATGCATCCCGCAGGCTAGTCGAGTAAAAACACGTGCGAGAGGTTGCATCCCGCAGGCTAGTCGAGTAAAAACACGTGCGAGAGGATGCATCCCGCAGGCTAGTCGAGTAAAAACACGTGCGAGGTTTTGTGGGATGCGCATGCGCAGGTTTTTTGGGATGCGCATGCGCAGGTTTTTTGGGATGCGCATGGCTAGTCGAGCAAAAACACGTGCGAGAGGATGCATCCCGCAGGGTAGTCGAGTAAAAACACGTGCGAGAGGATGCATCCCGCAGGCTAGTCGAGTAAAAACACGTGCGAGAGGATGCATCCCGCAGGCTAGTCGAGCAAAAACACGTGCGAGAGGATGCATCCCGCAGGCTAGTCGAGCAAAAACACGTGCGAGAGGATGCATCCCGCAGGCTAGTCGAGTAAAAACACGTGCGAGAGGATGCATCCCGCAGGCTAGTCGAGTAAAAACACGTGCGAGCTTTTGTGGGATGCGCATGCGCAGGTTTTTTGGGATGCGCATGCGCAGGTTTTTTGGGATGCGCATGCGCAGGTTTTTTGGGATGCGCATGCGCAGGTTTTTTGGGATGCGCATGCCTAGTCGAGCAAAAACACGTGCGAGAGGATGCATCCCGCAGGCTAGTCGAGCAAAAACACGTGCGAGAGGATGCATCCCGCAGGCTAGTCGAGTAAAAACACGTGCGAGGTTTTGTGGGATGCGCATGCGCAGGTTTTGTGGGATGCGCATACGCAGGTTTTTTGGGATGCGCATGCGCAGGTTTTTTGGGATGCGCATGGCTAGTCGAGCAAAAACACGTGCGAGAGGATGCATCCCGCAGGCTAGCCGAGCAAAAACACGTGCGAGAGGATGCATCCCGCAGGCTAGTCGAGTAAAAACACGTGCGAGGTTTTGTGGGATGCGCATGCGCAGGTTTTGTGGGATGCGCATGCGCAGGTTTTTTGGGATGCGCATGTGCAGGTTTTTTGGGATGCGCATGGCTAGTCGAGCAAAAACACGTGCGAGAGGATGCATCCCGCAGGCTAGTCGAGTAAAAACACGTGCGAGAGGATGCATCCCGCAGGCTAGTCGAGTAAAAACACGTGCGAGGTTTTGTGGGATGCGCATACGCAGGTTTTGTGGGATGCGCATGCGCAGTTTTTTTGGGATGCGCATGGCTAGTCGAGCAAAAACAAGTGCGAGAGGATGCATCCCCCAGGGTAGTCGAGTAAAAACACGTGCGAGAGGATGCATCCCGCAGGCTAGTCGAGTAAAAACACGTGCGAGAGGATGCATCCCGCAGGCTAGTCGAGCAAAAACACGTGCGAGAGGATGCATCCCGCAGGCTAGTCGAGCACAAACACGTGCGAGAGGATGCATCCCGCAGGCTAGTCGAGTAAAAACACGTGCGAAAGGATGCATCCCGCAGGCTAGTCGAGCACAAACACGTGCGAGGTTTTGTGGGATGCGCATGCGCAGGTTTTGTGGGATGCGCATGCGCAGATTTTTTGGGATGCGCATGCGCAGGTTTTTTGGGATGCGCATGGCTAGTCGAGCAAAAACACGTGCGAGAGGATGCATCCCGCAGGCTAGTCGAGTAAAAACACGTGCGAGGTTTTGTGGGATGCGCATGCGCAGGTTTTGTGGGATGCGCATGTGCAGGTTTTTTGGGATGCGCACGGCTAGTCGAGCAAAAACACGTGCGAGAGGATGCATCCCGCAGGCTAGTCGAGTAAAAACACGTGCGAGAGGATGCATCCCGCAGGCTAGTCGAGCAAAAACACGTGCGAGAGGATGCATCCCGCAGGCTAGTCGAGCAAAAACACGTGCGAGAGGATGCATCCCGCAGGCTAGTCGAGTAAAAACACGTGCGAGGTTTTGTGGGATGCGCATGCGCAGGTTTTGTGGGATGCGCATGCGCAGGTTTTTTGGGATGCGCATGTGCAGGTTTTTTGGGATGCGCACGGCTAGTCGAGCAAAAACACGTGCGAGAGGATGCATCCCGCAGGCTAGCCGAGCAAAAACACGTGCGAGAGGATGCATCCCGCAGGCTAGTCGAGTAAAAACACGTGCGAGAGGATGCATCCCGCAGGCTAGTTGAGTAAAAACACGTGCGAGGTTTTGTGGGATGCGCATACGCAGGTTTTGTGGGATGCGCATGCGCAGGTTTTTTGGGATGCGCATGCGCAGGTTTTTTGGGATGCGCATGCGCAGGTTTTTTGGGATGCGCATGGCTAGTCGAGCAAAAACACGTGCGAGAGGATGCATCCCGCAGGGTAGTCGAGTAAAAACACGTGCGAGACGATGCATCCCGCAGGCTAGTCGAGTAAAAACACGTGCGAGAGGATGCATCCCGCAGGCTAGTCGAGCAAAAACACGTGCGAGAGGATGCATCCCGCAGGCTAGTCGAGTAAAAACACGTGCGAGAGGATGCATCCCGCAGGCTAGTCGAGCAAAAACACGTGCGAGAGGATGCATCCCGCAGGCTAGTCGAGCACAAACACGTGCGAGAGGATGCATCCCGCAGGCTAGTCGAGTAAAAACACGTGCGAAAGGATGCATCCCGCAGGCTAGTCGAGCACAAACACGTGCGAGGTTTTGTGGGATGCGCATGCGCAGGTTTTGTGGGATGCGCATGCGCAGATTTTTTGGGATGCGCATGCGCAGGTTTTTTGGGATGCGCATGGCTAGTCGAGTAAAAACACGTGCGAGAGGATGCATCCCGCAGGCTAGTCGAGTAAAAACACGCGCGAGGTTTTGTGGGATGCGCATGCGCAGGTTTTTTGGGATGCGCATGCGCAGGTATTTTGGGATGCGCATGGCTAGTCGAGCAAAAACACGTGCGAGAGGATGCATCCCGCAGGCTAGCCGAGCAAAAACACGTGCGAGAGGATGCATCCCGCAGGCTAGTCGAGTAAAAACACGTGCGAGACGATGCATCCCGCAGGCTAGTCGAGTAAAAACACGTGCGAGAGGATGCATCCCGCAGGCTAGTCGAGTAAAAACACGTGCGAGAGGATGCATCCCGCAGGCTAGTCGAGCACAAACACGTGCGAGGTTTTGTGGGATGCGCATGCGCAGGTTTTGTGGGATGCGCATGCGCAGGTTTTTTGGGATGCGCATGGCTAGTCGAGCAAAAACACGTGCGAGAGGATGCATCCCGCAGGCTAGCCGAGTAAAAACACGTGCGAGAGGATGCATCCCGCAGGCTAGTCGAGTAAAAACACGTGCGAGGTTTTGTGGGATGCGCATGCGCAGGTTTTGTGGGATGCGCATGCGCAGGTTTTTTGGGATGCGCATGCGCAGGTTTTTTGGGATGCGCATGCGCAGGTTTTTTGGGATGCGCATGGCTAGTCGAGCAAAAACACGTGCGAGAGGATGCATCCCGCAGGGTAGTCGAGTAAAAACACGTGCGAGAGGATGCATCCCGCAGGCTAGTCGAGTAAAAACACGTGCGAGAGGATGCATCCCGCAGGCTAGTCGAGCAAAAACACGTGCGAGAGGATGCATCCCGCAGGCTAGTCGAGCAAAAACACGTGCGAGAGGATGCATCCCGCAGGCTAGTCGAGTAAAAACACGTGCGAGAGGATGCATCCCGCAGGCTAGTCGAGCAAAAACACGTGCGAGAGGATGCATCCCGCTGGCTAGTCGAGTAAAAACACGTGCGAAAGGATGCATCCCGCAGTCTAGACGAGCACAAACACGTGCGAGGTTTTGTGGGATGCGCATGCGCAGGTTTTGTGGAATGCGCATGCGCAGATTTTTTGGGATGCGCATGCGCAGGTTTTTTGGGATGCGCATGGCTAGTCGAGCAAAAACACGTGCGAGAGGATGCATCCCGCAGGCTAGTCGAGTAAAAACACGTGCGAGACGATGCATCCCGCAGGCTAGTCGAGTAAAAACACGTGCGAGAGGATGCATCCCGCAGGCTAGTCGAGTAAAAACACGTGCGAGAGGTTGCATCCCGCAGGCTAGTCGAGTAAAAACACGTGCGAGAGGATGCATCCCGCAGGCTAGTCGAGTAAAAACACGTGCGAGGTTTTGTGGGATGCGCATGCGCAGGTTTTTTGGGATGCGCATGCGCAGGTTTTTTGGGATGCGCATGGCTAGTCGAGCAAAAACACGTGCGAGAGGATGCATCCCGCAGGGTAGTCGAGTAAAAACACGTGCGAGAGGATGCATCCCGCAGGCTAGTCGAGTAAAAACACGTGCGAGAGGATGCATCCCGCATGGCTAGTCGAGCAAAAACACGTGCGAGAGGATGCATCCCGCAGGCTAGCCGAGCAAAAACACGTGCGAGAGGATGCATCCCGCAGGCTAGTCGAGTAAAAACACGTGCGAGAGGATGCATCCCGCAGGCTAGTCGAGTAAAAACACGTGCGAGGTTTTGTGGGATGCGCATACGCAGGTTTTGTGGGATGCGCATGCGCAGGTTTTTTGGGATGCGCATGCGCAGGTTTTTTGGGATGCGCACGGCTAGTCGAGCAAAAACACGTGCGAGAGGATGCATCCCGCAGGGTAGTCGAGTAAAAACACGTGCGAGAGGATGCATCCCGCAGGCTAGTCGAGTAAAAACACGTGCGAGAGGATGCATCCCGCAGGCTAGTCGAGCAAAAACACGTGCGAGAGGATGCATCCCGCAGGCTAGTCGAGCAAAAACACGTGCGAGAGGATGCATCCCGCAGGCTAGTCGAGTAAAAACACGTGCGAGGTTTTGTGGGATGCGCATGCGCAGGTTTTGTGGAATGCGCATGCGCAGATTTTTTGGGATGCGCATGCGCAGGTTTTTTGGGATGCGCATGGCGAGTCGAGCAAAAACACGTGCGAGAGGATGCATCCCGCAGGCTAGTCGAGTAAAAACACGTGCGAGACGATGCATCCCGCAGGCTAGTCGAGTAAAAACACGTGCGAGAGGATGCATCCCGCAGGCTAGTCGAGTAAAAACACGTGCGAGAGGTTGCATCCCGCAGGCTAGTCGAGTAAAAACACGTGCGAGAGGATGCATCCCGCAGGCTAGTCGAGTAAAAACACGTGCGAGGTTTTGTGGGATGCGCATGCGCAGGTTTTTTGGGATGCGCATGCGCAGGTTTTTTGGGATGCGCATGGCTAGTCGAGCAAAAACACGTGCGAGAGGATGCATCCCGCAGGCTAGCCGAGTAAAAACACGTGCGAGAGGATGCATCCCGCAGGCTAGTCGAGTAAAAACACGTGCGAGGTTTGTGGGATGCGCATGCGCAGGTTTTGTGGGATGCGCATGCGCAGGTTTTTTGGGATGCGCATGCGCAGGTTTTTTGGGATGCGCATGGCTAGTCGAGCAAAAACACGTGCGAGAGGATGCATCCCGCAGGGTAGTCGAGTAAAAACACGTGCGAGAGGATGCATCCCGCAGGCTAGTCGAGTAAAAACACGTGCGAGAGGATGCATCCCGCATGGCTAGTCGAGCAAAAACACGTGCGAGAGGATGCATCCCGCAGGCTAGCCGAGCAAAAACACGTGCGAGAGGATGCATCCCGCAGGCTAGTCGAGTAAAAACACGTGCGAGAGGATGCATCCCGCAGGCTAGTCGAGTAAAAACACGTGCGAGGTTTTGTGGGATGCGCATACGCAGGTTTTGTGGGATGCGCATGCGCAGGTTTTTTGGGATGCGCATGCGCAGGTTTTTTGGGATGCGCACGGCTAGTCGAGCAAAAACACGTGCGAGAGGATGCATCCCGCAGGGTAGTCGAGTAAAAACACGTGCGAGAGGATGCATCCCGCAGGCTAGTCGAGTAAAAACACGTGCGAGAGGATGCATCCCGCAGGCTAGTCGAGCAAAAACACGTGCGAGAGGATGCATCCCGCAGGCTAGTCGAGCAAAAACACGTGCGAGAGGATGCATCCCGCAGGCTAGTCGAGTAAAAACACGTGCGAGAGGATGCATCCCGCAGGCTAGTCGAGTAAAAACACGTGCGAGCTTTTGTGGGATGCGCATGCGCAGGTTTTTTGGGATGCGCATGCGCAGGTTTTTTGGGATGCGCATGCGCAGGTTTTTTGGGATGCGCATGCCTAGTCGAGCAAAAACACGTGCGAGAGGATGCATCCCGCAGGCTAGTCGAGCAAAAACACGTGCGAGAGGATGCATCCCGCAGGCTAGTCGAGTAAAAACACGTGCGAGGTTTTGTGGGATGCGCATGCGCAGGTTTTGTGGGATGCGCATACGCAGGTTTTTTGGGATGCGCATGCGCAGGTTTTTTGGGATGCGCATGGCTAGTCGAGCAAAAACACGTGCGAGAGGATGCATCCCGCAGGCTAGCCGAGCAAAAACACGTGCGAGAGGATGCATCCCGCAGGCTAGTCGAGTAAAAACACGTGCGAGGTTTTGTGGGATGCGCATGCGCAGGTTTTGTGGGATGCGCATGCGCAGGTTTTTTGGGATGCGCATGTGCAGGTTTTTTGGGATGCGCATGGCTAGTCGAGCAAAAACACGTGCGAGAGGATGCATCCCGCAGGCTAGTCGAGTAAAAACACGTGCGAGAGGATGCATCCCGCAGGCTAGTCGAGTAAAAACACGTGCGAGGTTTTGTGGGATGCGCATACGCAGGTTTTGTGGGATGCGCATGCGCAGTTTTTTTGGGATGCGCATGGCTAGTCGAGCAAAAACAAGTGCGAGAGGATGCATCCCCCAGGGTAGTCGAGTAAAAACACGTGCGAGAGGATGCATCCCGCAGGCTAGTCGAGTAAAAACACGTGCGAGAGGATGCATCCCGCAGGCTAGTCGAGCAAAAACACGTGCGAGAGGATGCATCCCGCAGGCTAGTCGAGCACAAACACGTGCGAGAGGAAGCATCCCGCAGGCTAGTCGAGTAAAAACACGTGCGAAAGGATGCATCCCGCAGGCTAGTCGAGCACAAACACGTGCGAGGTTTTGTGGGATGCGCATGCGCAGGTTTTGTGGGATGCGCATGCGCAGATTTTTTGGGATGCGCATGCGCAGGTTTTTTGGGATGCGCATGGCTAGTCGAGCAAAAACACGTGCGAGAGGATGCATCCCGCAGGCTAGTCGAGTAAAAACACGTGCGAGGTTTTGTGGGATGCGCATGCGCAGGTTTTGTGGGATGCGCATGTGCAGGTTTTTTGGGATGCGCACGGCTAGTCGAGCAAAAACACGTGCGAGAGGATGCATCCCGCAGGCTAGTCGAGTAAAAACACGTGCGAGAGGATGCATCCCGCAGGCTAGTCGAGCAAAAACACGTGCGAGAGGATGCATCCCGCAGGCTAGTCGAGCAAAAACACGTGCGAGAGGATGCATCCCGCAGGCTAGTCGAGTAAAAACACGTGCGAGGTTTTGTGGGATGCGCATGCGCAGGTTTTGTGGGATGCGCATGCGCAGGTTTTTTGGGATGCGCATGTGCAGGTTTTTTGGGATGCGCACGGCTAGTCGAGCAAAAACACGTGCGAGAGGATGCATCCCGCAGGCTAGTCGAGTAAAAACACGTGCGAGAGGATGCATCCCGCAGGCTAGTCGAGCAAAAACACGTGCGAGAGGATGCATCCCGCAGGCTAGTCGAGCACAAACACGTGCGAGAGGATGCATCCCGCAGGCTAGTCGAGTAAAAACACGTGCGAAAGGATGCATCCCGCAGGCTAGTCGAGTAAAAACACGTGCGAGGTTTTGTGGGATGCGCATACGCAGGTTTTGTGGGATGCGCATGCGCAGGTTTTTTGGGATGCGCATGCGCAGGTTTTTTGGGATGCGCATGGCTAGTCGAGCAAAAACACGTGCGAGAGGATGCATCCCGCAGGCTAGTCGAGCAAAAACACGTGCGAGAGGATGCATCCCGCAGGCTAGTCGAGTAAAAACACGTGCGAAAGGATGCATCCCGCAGGCTAGTCGAGCACAAACACGTGCGAGGTTTTGTGGGATGCGCATGCGCAGGTTTTTTGGGATGCGCATGGCTAGTCGAGCAAAAACACGTGCGAAAGGATGCATCCCGCAGGCTAGTCGAGCAAAAACACGTGCGAGAGGATGCATCCCGCAGGCTAGTCGAGTAAAAACACGTGCGAAAGGATGCATCCCGCAGGCTAGTCTAGCACAAACACGTGCGAGGTTTTGTGGGATGCGCATGCGCAGGTTTTGTGGGATGCGCATGCGCAGATTTTTTGGGATGCGCATGCGCAGGTTTTTTGGGATGCGCATGGCTAGTCGAGCAAAAACACGTGCGACAGGATGCATCCCGCAGGCTAGTCGAGTAAAAACACGTGCGAGGTTTTGTGGGATGCGCATGCGCAGGTTTTTTGGGATGCGCATGGCTAGTTGAGCAAAAACACGTGCGAGAGGATGCATCCCGCAGGCTAGCCGAGCAAAAACACGTGCGAGAGGATGCATCCCGCAGGCTAGTCGAGTAAAAACACGTGCGAGGTTTTGTGGGATGCGCATGCGCAGGTTTTGTGGGATGCGCATGCGCAGGTTTTTTGGGATGCGCATGTGCAGGTTTTTTTGGATGCGCATGGCGAGTCGAGCAAAAACACGTGCGAGAGGATGCATCCCGCAGGCTAGTCGAGTAAAAACACGTGCGAGAGGATGCATCCAGCAGGCTAGTCGAGTAAAAACACGTGCGAGGTTTTGTGTGATGCGCATACGCAGGTTTTGTGGGATGCGCATGCGCAGGTTTTTTGGGATGCGCATGCGCAGGTTTTTTGGGATGCGCATGGCTAGTCGAGCAAAAACACGTGCGAGAGGATGCATCCCGCAGGGTAGTCGAGTAAAAACACGTGCGAGAGGTTGCATCCCGCAGGCTAGTCGAGTAAAAACACGTGCGAGGTTTTGTGGGATGCGCATGCGCAGGTTTTTTGGGATGCGCATGGCTAGTTGAGCAAAAACACGTGCGAGAGGATGCATCCCGCAGGCTAGCCGAGCAAAAACACGTGCGAAAGGATGCATCCCGCAGGCTAGTCGAGCACAAACACGTGCGAGGTTTTGTGGGATGCGCATGCGCAGGTTTTGTGGGATGCGCATGCGCAGATTTTTTGGGATGCGCATGCGCTGGTTTTTTGGGATGCGCATGGCTAGTCGAGCAAAAACACGTGCGAGAGGATGCATCCCGCAGGCTAGTCGAGTAAAAACACGTGCGAGGTTTTGTGGGATGCGCATGCGCAGGTTTTGTGGGATGCGCATGCGCAGGTTTTTTGGGATGCGCATGTGCAGGTTTTTTGGGATGCGCATGGCTAGTCGAGCAAAAACACGTGCGAGAGGATGCATCCCGCAGGCTAGTCGAGTAAAAACACGTGCGAGAGGATGCATCCCGCAGGCTAGTCGAGCAAAAACACGTGCGATAGGATGCATCCCGCAGGCTAGTCGAGCACAAACACGTGCGAGAGGATGCATCCCGCAGGCTAGTCGAGCACAAACACGTGCGAGGTTTCGTGGGATGCGCATGCGCAGGTTTTGTGGGATGCGCATGCGCAGATTTTTTGGGATGCGCATGCGCAGGTTTTTTGGGATGCGCATGGCTAGTCGAGCAAAAACACGTGCGAGAGGATGCATCCCGCAGGCTAGCCGAGCAAAAACACGTGCGAGAGGATGCATCCCGCAGGCTAGTCGAGTAAAAACACGTGCGAGGGGATGCATCCCGCAGGCTAGTCGAGCAAAAACACGTGCGAGGTTTTGTGGGATGCGCATGCGCAGGTTTTGTGGGATGCGCATGCGCAGGTTTTTTGGGATGCGCATGCGCAGGTTTTTTGGGATGCGCATGGCTAGTCGAGCAAAAACACGTGCGAGAGGATGCATCCCGCAGGCTAGCCGAGCAAAAACACGTGCGAGAGGATGCATCCCGCAGGCTAGTCGAGTAAAAACACGTGCGAGGTTTAGTGGGATGCGCATGCGCAGGTTTTGTGGGATGCGCATGCGCAGGTTTTTTGGGATGCGCATGGCTAGTCGAGCAAAAACACGTGCGAGAGGATGCATCCCGCAGGCTGGTCGAGTAAAAACACGTGCGAGAGGATGCATCCCGCAGGCTAGTCGAGTAAAAACACGTGCGAGGTTTTGTGGGATGCGCATACGCAGGTTTTCTGGGATGCGCATGCGCAGGTTTTTTGGGATGCGCATGTGCAGGTTTTTTGGGATGCGCATGGCTAGTCGAGCAAAAACACGTGCGAGAGGATGCATCCCGCAGGCTAGTCGAGTAAAAACACGTGCGAGAGGATGCATCCCGCAGGCTAGTCGAGTAAAAACACGTGCGAGGTTTTGTGGGATGCGCATACGCAGGTTTTGTGGGATGCGCATGCGCAGGTTTTTTGGGATGCGCATGCGCAGGTTTTTTGGGATGCGCATGGCTAGTCGAGCAAAAACACATGCGAGAGGATGCATCCCGCAGGCTAGTCGAGCAAAAACACGTTCGAGAGGATGCATCCCGCAGGCTAGTCGAGTAAAAACACGTGCGAAAGGATGCATCCCGCAGGCTAGTCGAGCACAAACACGTGCGAGGTTTTGTGGGATGCGCATGCGCAGGTTTTTTGGGATGCGCATGGCTAGTCGAGCAAAAACACGTGCGAAAGGATGCATCCCGCAGGCTAGTCGAGCAAAAACACGTGCGAGAGGATGCATCCCGCAGGCTAGTCGAGTAAAAACACGTGCGAAAGGATGCATCCCGCAGGCTAGTCTAGCACAAACACGTGCGAGGTTTTGTGGGATGCGCATGCGCAGGTTTTGTGGGATGCGCATGCGCAGATTTTTTGGGATGCGCATGCGCAGGTTTTTTGGGATGCGCATGGCTAGTCGAGCAAAAACACGTGCGAGAGGATGCATCCCGCAGGCTAGTCGAGTAAAAACACGTGCGAGGTTTTGTGGGATGCGCATGCGCAGGTTTTTTGGGATGCGCATGCGCAGGTTTTTTGGGATGCGCATGGCTAGTTGAGCAAAAACACGTGCGAGAGGATGCATCCCGCAGGCTAGCCGAGCAAAAACACGTGCGAGAGGATGCATCCCGCAGGCTAGTCGAGTAAAAACACGTGCGAGGTTTTGTGGGATGCGCATGCGCAGGTTTTGTGGGATGCGCATGCGCAGGTTTTTTGGGATGCGCATGTGCAGGTTTTTTGGGATGCGCATGGCGAGTCGAGCAAAAACACGTGCGAGAGGATGCATCCCGCAGGCTAGTCGAGTAAAAACACGTGCGAGAGGATGCATCCCGCAGGCTAGTCGAGTAAAAACACGTGCGAGGTTTTGTGGGATGCGCATACGCAGGTTTTGTGGGATGCGCATGCGCAGGTTTTTTGGGATGCGCATGCGCAGGTTTTTTGGGATGCGCATGGCTAGTCGAGCAAAAACACGTGCGAGAGGATGCATCCCGCAGGGTAGTCGAGCAAAAACACGTTCGAGAGGATGCATCCCGCAGGCTAGTCGAGTAAAAACACGTGCGAGGTTTAGTGGGATGCGCATGCGCAGGTTTTGTGGGATGCGCATGCGCAGGTTTTTTGGGATGCGCATGGCTAGTCGAGCAAAAACACGTGCGAGAGGATGCATCCCGCAGGCTGGTCGAGTAAAAACACGTGCGAGAGGATGCATCCCGCAGGCTAGTCGAGTAAAAACACGTGCGAGGTTTTGTGGGATGCGCATACGCAGGTTTTCTGGGATGCGCATGCGCAGGTTTTTTGGGATGCGCATGTGCAGGTTTTTTGGGATGCGCATGGCTAGTCGAGCAAAAACACGTGCGAGAGGATGCATCCCGCAGGCTAGTCGAGTAAAAACACGTGCGAGAGGATGCATCCCGCAGGCTAGTCGAGTAAAAACACGTGCGAGGTTTTGTGGGATGCGCATACGCAGGTTTTGTGGGATGCGCATGCGCAGGTTTTTTGGGATGCGCATGCGCAGGTTTTTTGGGATGCGCATGGCTAGTCGAGCAAAAACACATGCGAGAGGATGCATCCCGCAGGCTAGTCGAGCAAAAACACGTTCGAGAGGATGCATCCCGCAGGCTAGTCGAGTAAAAACACGTGCGAAAGGATGCATCCCGCAGGCTAGTCGAGCACAAACACGTGCGAGGTTTTGTGGGATGCGCATGCGCAGGTTTTTTGGGATGCGCATGGCTAGTCGAGCAAAAACACGTGCGAAAGGATGCATCCCGCAGGCTAGTCGAGCAAAAACACGTGCGAGAGGATGCATCCCGCAGGCTAGTCGAGTAAAAACACGTGCGAAAGGATGCATCCCGCAGGCTAGTCTAGCACAAACACGTGCGAGGTTTTGTGGGATGCGCATGCGCAGGTTTTGTGGGATGCGCATGCGCAGATTTTTTGGGATGCGCATGCGCAGGTTTTTTGGGATGCGCATGGCTAGTCGAGCAAAAACACGTGCGAGAGGATGCATCCCGCAGGCTAGTCGAGTAAAAACACGTGCGAGGTTTTGTGGGATGCGCATGCGCAGGTTTTTTGGGATGCGCATGCGCAGGTTTTTTGGGATGCGCATGGCTAGTTGAGCAAAAACACGTGCGAGAGGATGCATCCCGCAGGCTAGCCGAGCAAAAACACGTGCGAGAGGATGCATCCCGCAGGCTAGTCGAGTAAAAACACGTGCGAGGTTTTGTGGGATGCGCATGCGCAGGTTTTGTGGGATGCGCATGCGCAGGTTTTTTGGGATGCGCATGTGCAGGTTTTTTGGGATGCGCATGGCGAGTCGAGCAAAAACACGTGCGAGAGGATGCATCCCGCAGGCTAGTCGAGTAAAAACACGTGCGAGAGGATGCATCCCGCAGGCTAGTCGAGTAAAAACACGTGCGAGGTTTTGTGGGATGCGCATACGCAGGTTTTGTGGGATGCGCATGCGCAGGTTTTTTGGGATGCGCATGCGCAGGTTTTTTGGGATGCGCATGGCTAGTCGAGCAAAAACACGTGCGAGAGGATGCATCCCGCAGGGTAGTCGAGCAAAAACACGTGCGAGAGGATGCATCCCGCAGGCTAGTCGAGTAAAAACACGTGCGAGAGGATGCATCCCGCAGGCTAGTCGAGCAAAAACACGTGCGAAAGGATGCATCCCGCAGGCTAGTCGAGCAAAAACACGTGCGAGAGGATGCATCCCGCAGGCTAGTCGAGTAAAAACACGTGCGAAAGGATGCATCCCGCAGGCTAGTCGAGCACAAACACGTGCGAGGTTTTGTGGGATGCGCATGCGCAGGTTTTGTGGGATGCGCATTGCGCAAATTTTTTGGGATGCGCATGCGCAGGTTTTTTTTTCGGATGCGCATGGCTAGTAGAGCAGAAACACGTGCGAGAGGATGCATCCCGCAGGCTAGTCGAGCAAAAACACGTGCGAGAGGATGCATCCCGCAGGCTAGTCGAGTAAAAACACGTGCGAAAGGATGCATCCCGCAGGCTAGTCGAGCACAAACACGTGCGAGGTTTTGTGGGATGCGCATGCGCAGGTTTTGTGGGATGCGCATGCGCAGATTTTTTGGGATGCGCATGCGCAGGTTTTTTGGGATGCGCATGGCTAGTCGAGCAAAAACACGTGCGAGAGGATGCATCCCGCAGGCTAGTCGAGTAAAAACACGTGCGAGGTTTTGTGGGATGCGCATGCGCAGGTTTTTTGGGATGCGCATGCCTAGTCGAGCAAAAACACGTGCGAGAGGATGCATCCCGCAGGCTAGTCGAGTAAAAACACGTGCGAGAGGATGCATCCCGCAGGCTAGTCGAGTAAAAACACGTGCGAGGTTTTGTGGGATGCGCATGCGCAGGTTTTTTGGGATGCGCATGGCTAGTCGAGCAAAAACACGTGCGAGAGGATGCATCCCGCAGGGTTGTCGAGCAAAAACACGTGCGAGAGGATGCATCCCGCAGGCTAGTCGAGTAAAAACACGTGCGAGAGGATGCATCCCGCAGGCTAGTCGAGCACAAACACGTGCGAGAGGATGCATCCCGCAGGCTAGTCGAGCAAAAACACGTGCGAGAGGATGCATCCCGCAGGCTAGTCGAGCAAAAACACGTGCGAGAGGATGCATCCCGCAGGCTAGTCGAGCACAAACACGTGCGAGAGGATGCATCCCGCAGGCTAGTCGAGTAAAAACACGTGCGAGGGGATGCATCCCGCAGGCTAGTCGAGCAAAAACACGTGCGAGGTTTTGTGGGATGCGCATGCGCAGGTTTTGTGGGATGCGCATGCGCAGGTTTTTTGGGATGCGCATGCGCAGGTTTTTTGGGATGCGCATGGCTAGTCGAGCAAAAACACGTGCGAGAGGATGCATCCCGCAGGCTAGCCGAGCAAAAACACGTGCGAGAGGATGCATCCCGCAGGCTAGTCGAGTAAAAACACGTGCGAGGTTTAGTGGGATGCGCATGCGCAGGTTTTGTGGGATGCGCATGCGCAGGTTTTTTGGGATGCGCATGGCTAGTCGAGCAAAAACACGTGCGAGAGGATGCATCCCGCAGGCTGGTCGAGTAAAAACACGTGCGAGAGGATGCATCCCGCAGGCTAGTCGAGTAAAAACACGTGCGAGGTTTTGTGGGATGCGCATACGCAGGTTTTCTGGGATGCGCATGCGCAGGTTTTTTGGGATGCGCATGTGCAGGTTTTTTGGGATGCGCATGGCTAGTCGAGCAAAAACACGTGCGAGAGGATGCATCCCGCAGGCTAGTCGAGTAAAAACACGTGCGAGAGGATGCATCCCGCAGGCTAGTCGAGTAAAAACACGTGCGAGGTTTTGTGGGATGCGCATACGCAGGTTTTGTGGGATGCGCATGCGCAGGTTTTTTGGGATGCGCATGCGCAGGTTTTTTGGGATGCGCATGGCTAGTCGAGCAAAAACACATGCGAGAGGATGCATCCCGCAGGCTAGTCGAGCAAAAACACGTTCGAGAGGATGCATCCCGCAGGCTAGTCGAGTAAAAACACGTGCGAAAGGATGCATCCCGCAGGCTAGTCGAGCACAAACACGTGCGAGGTTTTGTGGGATGCGCATGCGCAGGTTTTTTGGGATGCGCATGGCTAGTCGAGCAAAAACACGTGCGAAAGGATGCATCCCGCAGGCTAGTCGAGCAAAAACACGTGCGAGAGGATGCATCCCGCAGGCTAGTCGAGTAAAAACACGTGCGAAAGGATGCATCCCGCAGGCTAGTCTAGCACAAACACGTGCGAGGTTTTGTGGGATGCGCATGCGCAGGTTTTGTGGGATGCGCATGCGCAGATTTTTTGGGATGCGCATGCGCAGGTTTTTTGGGATGCGCATGGCTAGTCGAGCAAAAACACGTGCGAGAGGATGCATCCCGCAGGCTAGTCGAGTAAAAACACGTGCGAGGTTTTGTGGGATGCGCATGCGCAGGTTTTTTGGGATGCGCATGCCTAGTCGAGCAAAAACACGTGCGAGAGGATGCATCCCGCAGGCTAGTCGAGTAAAAACACGTGCGAGAGGATGCATCCCGCAGGCTAGTCGAGTAAAAACACGTGCGAGGTTTTGTGGGATGCGCATGCGCAGGTTTTTTGGGATGCGCATGGCTAGTCGAGCAAAAACACGTGCGAGAGGATGCATCCCGCAGGGTTGTCGAGCAAAAACACGTGCGAGAGGATGCATCCCGCAGGCTAGTCGAGTAAAAACACGTGCGAGAGGATGCATCCCGCAGGCTAGTCGAGCACAAACACGTGCGAGAGGATGCATCCCGCAGGCTAGTCGAGCAAAAACACGTGCGAGAGGATGCATCCCGCAGGCTAGTCGAGCAAAAACACGTGCGAGAGGATGCATCCCGCAGGCTAGTCGAGCACAAACACGTGCGAGAGGATGCATCCCGCAGGCTAGTCGAGTAAAAACACGTGCGAGAGGATGCATCCCGCAGGCTAGTCGAGTAAAAACACGTGCGAGGTTTTGTGGGATGCGCATGCGCAGGTTTTTTGGGATGCGCATGGCTAGTCGAGCAAAAACACGTGCGAGAGGATGCATCCCGCAGGGTAGTCGAGTAAAAACACGTGCGAGAGGATGCATCCCGCAGGCTAGTCGAGTAAAAACACGTGCGAGAGGATGCATCCCGCATGGCTAGTCGAGCAAAAACACGTGCGAGAGGATGCATCCCGCAGGCTAGCCGAGCAAAAACACGTGCGAGAGGATGCATCCCGCAGGCTAGTCGAGTAAAAACACGTGCGAGAGGATGCATCCCGCAGGCTAGTCGAGTAAAAACACGTGCGAGGTTTTGTGGGATGCGCATACGCAGGTTTTGTGGGATGCGCATGCGCAGGTTTTTTGGGATGCGCATGCGCAGGTTTTTTGGGATGCGCACGGCTAGTCGAGCAAAAACACGTGCGAGAGGATGCATCCCGCAGGGTAGTCGAGTAAAAACACGTGCGAGAGGATGCATCCCGCAGGCTAGTCGAGTAAAAACACGTGCGAGAGGATGCATCCCGCAGGCTAGTCGAGCAAAAACACGTGCGAGAGGATGCATCCCGCAGGCTAGTCGAGCAAAAACACGTGCGAGAGGATGCATCCCGCAGGCTAGTCGAGTAAAAACACGTGCGAGGTTTTGTGGGATGCGCATGCGCAGGTTTTGTGGAATGCGCATGCGCAGATTTTTTGGGATGCGCATGCGCAGGTTTTTTGGGATGCGCATGGCGAGTCGAGCAAAAACACGTGCGAGAGGATGCATCCCGCAGGCTAGTCGAGTAAAAACACGTGCGAGACGATGCATCCCGCAGGCTAGTCGAGTAAAAACACGTGCGAGAGGATGCATCCCGCAGGCTAGTCGAGTAAAAACACGTGCGAGAGGTTGCATCCCGCAGGCTAGTCGAGTAAAAACACGTGCGAGAGGATGCATCCCGCAGGCTAGTCGAGTAAAAACACGTGCGAGGTTTTGTGGGATGCGCATGCGCAGGTTTTTTGGGATGCGCATGCGCAGGTTTTTTGGGATGCGCATGGCTAGTCGAGCAAAAACACGTGCGAGAGGATGCATCCCGCAGGCTAGCCGAGTAAAAACACGTGCGAGAGGATGCATCCCGCAGGCTAGTCGAGTAAAAACACGTGCGAGGTTTGTGGGATGCGCATGCGCAGGTTTTGTGGGATGCGCATGCGCAGGTTTTTTGGGATGCGCATGCGCAGGTTTTTTGGGATGCGCATGGCTAGTCGAGCAAAAACACGTGCGAGAGGATGCATCCCGCAGGGTAGTCGAGTAAAAACACGTGCGAGAGGATGCATCCCGCAGGCTAGTCGAGTAAAAACACGTGCGAGAGGATGCATCCCGCATGGCTAGTCGAGCAAAAACACGTGCGAGAGGATGCATCCCGCAGGCTAGCCGAGCAAAAACACGTGCGAGAGGATGCATCCCGCAGGCTAGTCGAGTAAAAACACGTGCGAGAGGATGCATCCCGCAGGCTAGTCGAGTAAAAACACGTGCGAGGTTTTGTGGGATGCGCATACGCAGGTTTTGTGGGATGCGCATGCGCAGGTTTTTTGGGATGCGCATGCGCAGGTTTTTTGGGATGCGCACGGCTAGTCGAGCAAAAACACGTGCGAGAGGATGCATCCCGCAGGGTAGTCGAGTAAAAACACGTGCGAGAGGATGCATCCCGCAGGCTAGTCGAGTAAAAACACGTGCGAGAGGATGCATCCCGCAGGCTAGTCGAGCAAAAACACGTGCGAGAGGATGCATCCCGCAGGCTAGTCGAGCAAAAACACGTGCGAGAGGATGCATCCCGCAGGCTAGTCGAGTAAAAACACGTGCGAGAGGATGCATCCCGCAGGCTAGTCGAGTAAAAACACGTGCGAGCTTTTGTGGGATGCGCATGCGCAGGTTTTTTGGGATGCGCATGCGCAGGTTTTTTGGGATGCGCATGCGCAGGTTTTTTGGGATGCGCATGCCTAGTCGAGCAAAAACACGTGCGAGAGGATGCATCCCGCAGGCTAGTCGAGCAAAAACACGTGCGAGAGGATGCATCCCGCAGGCTAGTCGAGTAAAAACACGTGCGAGGTTTTGTGGGATGCGCATGCGCAGGTTTTGTGGGATGCGCATACGCAGGTTTTTTGGGATGCGCATGCGCAGGTTTTTTGGGATGCGCATGGCTAGTCGAGCAAAAACACGTGCGAGAGGATGCATCCCGCAGGCTAGCCGAGCAAAAACACGTGCGAGAGGATGCATCCCGCAGGCTAGTCGAGTAAAAACACGTGCGTGGTTTTGTGGGATGCGCATGCGCAGGTTTTGTGGGATGCGCATGCGCAGGTTTTTTGGGATGCGCATGTGCAGGTTTTTTGGGATGCGCATGGCTAGTCGAGCAAAAACACGTGCGAGAGGATGCATCCCGCAGGCTAGTCGAGTAAAAACACGTGCGAGAGGATGCATCCCGCAGGCTAGTCGAGTAAAAACACGTGCGAGGTTTTGTGGGATGCGCATACGCAGGTTTTGTGGGATGCGCATGCGCAGTTTTTTTGGGATGCGCATGGCTAGTCGAGCAAAAACAAGTGCGAGAGGATGCATCCCCCAGGGTAGTCGAGTAAAAACACGTGCGAGAGGATGCATCCCGCAGGCTAGTCGAGTAAAAACACGTGCGAGAGGATGCATCCCGCAGGCTAGTCGAGCAAAAACACGTGCGAGAGGATGCATCCCGCAGGCTAGTCGAGCACAAACACGTGCGAGAGGATGCATCCCGCAGGCTAGTCGAGTAAAAACACGTGCGAAAGGATGCATCCCGCAGGCTAGTCGAGCACAAACACGTGCGAGGTTTTGTGGGATGCGCATGCGCAGGTTTTGTGGGATGCGCATGCGCAGATTTTTTGGGATGCGCATGCGCAGGTTTTTTGGGATGCGCATGGCTAGTCGAGCAAAAACACGTGCGAGAGGATGCATCCCGCAGGCTAGTCGAGTAAAAACACGTGCGAGGTTTTGTGGGATGCGCATGCGCAGGTTTTGTGGGATGCGCATGTGCAGGTTTTTTGGGATGCGCACGGCTAGTCGAGCAAAAACACGTGCGAGAGGATGCATCCCGCAGGCTAGTCGAGTAAAAACACGTGCGAGAGGATGCATCCCGCAGGCTAGTCGAGCAAAAACACGTGCGAGAGGATGCATCCCGCAGGCTAGTCGAGCAAAAACACGTGCGAGAGGATGCATCCCGCAGGCTAGTCGAGTAAAAACACGTGCGAGGTTTTGTGGGATGCGCATGCGCAGGTTTTGTGGGATGCGCATGCGCAGGTTTTTTGGGATGCGCATGTGCAGGTTTTTTGGGATGCGCACGGCTAGTCGAGCAAAAACACGTGCGAGAGGATGCATCCCGCAGGCTAGTCGAGTAAAAACACGTGCGAGAGGATGCATCCCGCAGGCTAGTCGAGCAAAAACACGTGCGAGAGGATGCATCCCGCAGGCTAGTCGAGCACAAACACGTGCGAGAGGATGCATCCCGCAGGCTAGTCGAGTAAAAACACGTGCGAAAGGATGCATCCCGCAGGCTAGTCGAGTAAAAACACGTGCGAGGTTTTGTGGGATGCGCATACGCAGGTTTTGTGGGATGCGCATGCGCAGGTTTTTTGGGATGCGCATGCGCAGGTTTTTTGGGATGCGCATGGCTAGTCGAGCAAAAACACGTGCGAGAGGATGCATCCCGCAGGGTAGTCGAGTAAAAACACGTGCGAGAGGATGCATCCCGCAGGCTAGTCGAGTAAAAACACGTGCGAGAGGATGCATCCCGCAGGCTAGTCGAGCAAAAACACGTGCGAGAGGATGCATCCCGCAGGCTAGTCGAGCAAAAACACGTGCGAGAGGATGCATCCCGCAGGCTAGTCGAGTAAAAACACGTGCGAGAGGATGCATCCCGCAGGCTAGTCGAGTAAAAACACGTGCGAGCTTTTGTGGGATGCGCATGCGCAGGTTTTTTGGGATGCGCATGCGCAGGTTTTTTGGGATGCGCATGCGCAGGTTTTTTGGGATGCGCATGCCTAGTCGAGCAAAAACACGTGCGAGAGGATGCATCCCGCAGGCTAGTCGAGCAAAAACACGTGCGAGAGGATGCATCCCGCAGGCTAGTCGAGTGAAAACACGTGCGAGGTTTTGTGGGATGCGCATGCGCAGGTTTTGTGGGATGCGCATACGCAGGTTTTTTGGGATGCGCATGCGCAGGTTTTTTGGGATGCGCATGGCTAGTCGAGCAAAAACACGTGCGAGAGGATGCATCCCGCAGGCTAGCCGAGCAAAAACACGTGCGAGAGGATGCATCCCGCAGGCTAGTCGAGTAAAAACACGTGCGTGGTTTTGTGGGATGCGCATGCGCAGGTTTTGTGGGATGCGCATGCGCAGGTTTTTTGGGATGCGCATGTGCAGGTTTTTTGGGATGCGCATGGCTAGTCGAGCAAAAACACGTGCGAGAGGATGCATCCCGCAGGCTAGTCGAGTAAAAACACGTGCGAGAGGATGCATCCCGCAGGCTAGTCGAGTAAAAACACGTGCGAGGTTTTGTGGGATGCGCATACGCAGGTTTTGTGGGATGCGCATGCGCAGTTTTTTTGGGATGCGCATGGCTAGTCGAGCAAAAACAAGTGCGAGAGGATGCATCCCCCAGGGTAGTCGAGTAAAAACACGTGCGAGAGGATGCATCCCGCAGGCTAGTCGAGTAAAAACACGTGCGAGAGGATGCATCCCGCAGGCTAGTCGAGCAAAAACACGTGCGAGAGGATGCATCCCGCAGGCTAGTCGAGCACAAACACGTGCGAGAGGATGCATCCCGCAGGCTAGTCGAGTAAAAACACGTGCGAAAGGATGCATCCCGCAGGCTAGTCGAGCACAAACACGTGCGAGGTTTTGTGGGATGCGCATGCGCAGGTTTTGTGGGATGCGCATGCGCAGATTTTTTGGGATGCGCATGCGCAGGTTTTTTGGGATGCGCATGGCTAGTCGAGCAAAAACACGTGCGAGAGGATGCATCCCGCAGGCTAGTCGAGTAAAAACACGTGCGAGGTTTTGTGGGATGCGCATGCGCAGGTTTTGTGGGATGCGCATGTGCAGGTTTTTTGGGATGCGCACGGCTAGTCGAGCAAAAACACGTGCGAGAGGATGCATCCCGCAGGCTAGTCGAGTAAAAACACGTGCGAGAGGATGCATCCCGCAGGCTAGTCGAGCAAAAACACGTGCGAGAGGATGCATCCCGCAGGCTAGTCGAGCAAAAACACGTGCGAGAGGATGCATCCCGCAGGCTAGTCGAGTAAAAACACGTGCGAGGTTTTGTGGGATGCGCATGCGCAGGTTTTGTGGGATGCGCATGCGCAGGTTTTTTGGGATGCGCATGTGCAGGTTTTTTGGGATGCGCACGGCTAGTCGAGCAAAAACACGTGCGAGAGGATGCATCCCGCAGGCTAGTCGAGTAAAAACACGTGCGAGAGGATGCATCCCGCAGGCTAGTCGAGCAAAAACACGTGCGAGAGGATGCATCCCGCAGGCTAGTCGAGCACAAACACGTGCGAGAGGATGCATCCCGCAGGCTAGTCGAGTAAAAACACGTGCGAAAGGATGCATCCCGCAGGCTAGTCGAGTAAAAACACGTGCGAGGTTTTGTGGGATGCGCATACGCAGGTTTTGTGGGATGCGCATGCGCAGGTTTTTTGGGATGCGCATGCGCAGGTTTTTTGGGATGCGCATGGCTAGTCGAGCAAAAACACGTGCGAGAGGATGCATCCCGCAGGCTAGTCGAGCAAAAACACGTGCGAGAGGATGCATCCCGCAGGCTAGTCGAGTAAAAACACGTGCGAAAGGATGCATCCCGCAGGCTAGTCGAGCACAAACACGTGCGAGGTTTTGTGGGATGCGCATGCGCAGGTTTTTTGGGATGCGCATGGCTAGTCGAGCAAAAACACGTGCGAAAGGATGCATCCCGCAGGCTAGTCGAGCAAAAACACGTGCGAGAGGATGCATCCCGCAGGCTAGTCGAGTAAAAACACGTGCGAAAGGATGCATCCCGCAGGCTAGTCTAGCACAAACACGTGCGAGGTTTTGTGGGATGCGCATGCGCAGGTTTTGTGGGATGCGCATGCGCAGATTTTTTGGGATGCGCATGCGCAGGTTTTTTGGGATGCGCATGGCTAGTCGAGCAAAAACACGTGCGACAGGATGCATCCCGCAGGCTAGTCGAGTAAAAACACGTGCGAGGTTTTGTGGGATGCGCATGCGCAGGTTTTTTGGGATGCGCATGGCTAGTTGAGCAAAAACACGTGCGAGAGGATGCATCCCGCAGGCTAGCCGAGCAAAAACACGTGCGAGAGGATGCATCCCGCAGGCTAGTCGAGTAAAAACACGTGCGAGGTTTTGTGGGATGCGCATGCGCAGGTTTTGTGGGATGCGCATGCGCAGGTTTTTTGGGATGCGCATGTGCAGGTTTTTTGGGATGCGCATGGCGAGTCGAGCAAAAACACGTGCGAGAGGATGCATCCCGCAGGCTAGCCGAGCAAAAACACGTGCGAGAGGATGCATCCCGCAGGCTAGTCGAGTAAAAACACGTGCGAGGTTTAGTGGGATGCGCATGCGCAGGTTTTGTGGGATGCGCATGCGCAGGTTTTTTGGGATGCGCATGGCTAGTCGAGCAAAAACACGTGCGAGAGGATGCATCCCGCAGGCTAGTCGAGTAAAAACACGTGCGAGAGGATGCATCCCGCAGGCTAGTCGAGTAAAAACACGTGCGAGGTTTTGTGGGATGCGCATACGCAGGTTTTCTGGGATGCGCATGCGCAGGTTTTTTGGGATGCGCATGTGCAGGTTTTTTGGGATGCGCATGGCTAGTCGAGCAAAAACACGTGCGAGAGGATGCATCCCGCAGGCTAGTCGAGTAAAAACACGTGCGAGGGGATGCATCCCGCAGGCTAGTCGAGCAAAAACACGTGCGAGGTTTTGTGGGATGCGCATGCGCAGGTTTTGTGGGATGCGCATGCGCAGGTTTTTTGGGATGCGCATGCGCAGGTTTTTTGGGATGCGCATGGCTAGTCGAGCAAAAACACGTGCGAGAGG